>NC_142193.1:25600769-25757115 GCF_026936395.1 Plectropomus leopardus
TAATGAAGGCAGACTTTCTTCAGTAGGGACAAACCAGACTTTAACTCTCATCCAGCACTCTTCCCAATCTCTACATCTCATGTCATTAATTGTCTTCTCCTCCTCAGTCACTCCCTCTGACTCCTCTTCCTCTCTTCACAGCACAGCACTTGTTTTTTATTATCTTCACTCTTCTGAGAAATGTTTTATTTCCTCTTCTTACTTGAGAGTAATTCTCCACGCCCCCCTCTCTTTCGCTCTCTCTCTCTCTCTCTCTCTCTCTGTCTCTTTCGCTCTCTCTGCATTCCTGTTCTTCGGGCGTTACAGAAAGTAGTTGTGCTACCGTCTGTGTGATGTTATTTTGTTGGGATTTGAAAAAAAATCACTATCTGATGTAACAGAATTTCAAAGTGAACTGAAACCTTCCCATAGTCGTATTTTTCTGAGACTAGATTTCACCTGCGTTTGATATTAGTCAGTAAAACATCACTAGGGGTTTGTGCTTTAATAATTTCCCATTATTGAAAAGCACCTTTCAATTATGACGGTGCTCCTTTGGCTGGAACTGTAAAATGTTGAGGGTTTTTTACATCATTGTTTTAAGTCAAAGTTTATTTTGCCTAACTTGGATACAATTCTAGAGAACCAGCCTTGAAATCATGTTATTGACATTATTTCAAATCAGCCATGACTCCACTTATTCCCCTTCCTTCCTGCTATGGGGAAATAGCTGACTAGTCCTGTTACTATTCCCTGACAGGAAATTGGCCAGCATTTCCGGGTTTATTTTGTTTAATATTAATCACACTCGACTTCTTTCCTTGTCAAAGGATTACTGTAACTAAAACTACCTCATTCTAATGCAACTGTGGGAAGAGCCCTGATTATAAGATAAGATAAGATAAGATAAGATCAGATCATCATGAAGGGGAGATTTTGCCTCTGTGTTAGTGCCACACACAGCTGCAGCAAATAAGTCAGTACAGTGGTACACCAAGGACACAATAATGATGTAAAATATTGCAAAAGTCTTGTGAGATAAAATATATGAATACATAGGCATCATAAAAACCAGGACAAAATTATAAAAATAATGCATGAAACTAAATGCAATAATGCCTCCTTGCTTATGAACTACATACCTAAGGATGGAACTGTTGTCTTGTTAAGTAGAGTCATAGACATTTGGAGGAAAGAAAGCTTAAAGTGGTTGTTAGAACTTTCCTTCCTCCAACTCTTGATGTGAAATGGGTAAACCAGGGAGGCATTTACTGATGTTAAAGGAAAAGGCCTCATGTAACAGCACTGGAATGGCATAATTGTAGACAGATGCAGATTCCTATCATGTTGTATCACCAGTAGTTAGATATGACAGGTCTCACCCTTTCTCAGAAACAGCAGTTAGACTGTTAGTTGGAATTACTCAGTACGTTTACATGCACAGCTTAGTCGTGCCACAGTAATAACTCAATTAGGCCATTAAATTGGACTTCTGTTCTTGTCCCAGTATACAAGAACTGCGGGAGAATCAATTTATTGATGGAAGTATGTACAACTCTGCCACAGAAGGTGGAAATATGCCCTGTTTCAGCTAGCTGCAATAAACCTCTAATATTTATACAGTCTAAGATATAGACTGAATCACAGTTTTAACTGTTTATTTACAATAACTTAGAGGTAGAAAATCGCTGCATCACGTACATATAATCAAACGGCGCTGAGCAAACTCTGCCTTCACTGATTAGTTTTAAGCCACCTAAAAAATCAGTATCAGTCTAGCAACACTAGAATATTTTAACTGCTTAACCTTGACATAAGAAAACCCTTACTGATGGGGATTTGACACCATTATATCAAAAACACCACACTCCATTGAGGAAGTGCACAATTAAACTGATATTGTTTTTTTAGGTGGCTAAAAGACACAGAAGTACATCGCTTTAATTTCCATTTTGGTGTTGTGGGACTGTAGTTTATTTTTTCAGTATAAAAGAAGTATAAAAGTATAAAATAATACCATTTAAACTTCTTTGTCCCTCAGATAAGCCAAAATTAAAAACACAACCCTCTTGAATATGTTACTTGTGTGTGCGTGCGTGTGCGACATGCCTGATCAGACCATGTATTTGCAATCATCTCCTACTGTTTGTCTTTGCAGGGTGCAAGAGAAGAAAGTCTGCATTTACTGCGAAGATTCTATAAGGTGAGTGTACACAGTAACGCGTACCCTGTCACATAACCAGATATTTATCTACCCAGTGCACACAAACATGCACCACTAACCTACATAAATATGTGCTTCTCTCCTATCCACCAACACATACTGTATATACTCTATATATATATATATATACACAAAAACAAGTTAACTTAAAAACACACTGTAACAAACAGACTGACTCTGTATTACATATGACATTAATGCAAAATATGCAGCATTTTGCAGAGTCAAAAGGATTTTAGCTGTCAGTCTTACCATGAAAAACTTGCTATTGTTGCTGCTCAGACAGACACTGCTGCTGGGACAGGCAAACAAACAATAATAATACAACAACAATAATAAGGAAAATAAACCAAAAGATTAAAGAGGCAGAACGGTAAACAGAGAATCTTTTGTTGCTACTGGTTCTTCCTGAGGGGCATGTCACAACAAAAGCTGATCACAATCTACCTGTTAAGTCTCTTTTGTCTGTGTGTGTGTGAGTGTATCCACTTATTATAACTGAAACCGTTTCCCTGAGGATGTAAAAGGTAAAACTGAAAGTGCTCTCCATGTATTCTATAAAACATCAGATTTATACACATAGGCAAAATGCTTTCGGTGCAGTCAGTGCTTTCTGTTTCTCTTTGAGTGTCTTTGGATATCAGTTTTGGAATCAGTCAACAGAGTCAAGTGTGCTTACCTCATAATACGACCTCATGGATCATGAAGGACAAACAGAGGCAGACAAGTTCTAGTTCAGCATTTGGGAAAATGTCACTTTGATCAATGTGCTGACTTTAAAAATATATATATATTTTTTTTTTTTTTTAAAAAAAAGGGCTTCCTGATGAAATAAATGCTCATTTGTTAACTATCTTTTTGTTCTCAGCAGATCATGGGAAAAAAAAGTTTAAATGATTTTCAAATCCTGCTTTAACTAATTCTTCCACTCCGACTTATCCTCTCAGTTTGGATGACAGTGAAACAGTATAGCTACTTTCTTTAAGAAGAGGAAACAACATTTGACTAATAAATCTCATTAAATGAAACATTTATTTGATTAAAGTTTATCTGGATTAAAGGATCATTAATCTGACAGCTGAAATCTGAGAAGTGCTTCCTAATATAAATAATGACGATTATTTCTCGATTAATAATTTCTTTTTAATATTAAACCATATTATTACAATTTCATTTAGCATTGCATTCACTAATTCAAGAACACCTTTACAAGTATTGTGTCAGATTTTAGTTGGAATGTTTTGGATGTATAAGTGTGGTTCCACAAAGACAGAGAGTTTATCATTAATATTATATAAAATTCACATTAACCTATAAGCAATCATTGTCTTGTATGCTTAGATGCTTAACTATGCATGCCCAAGCTGCTTGTCTTATCTGTCAAGCATTTCCTGTTTTGGATACAAACATTGCTTTGTTGATGGAACGTCATTTAGGAAAACCTCTCCCAAGGTTTGCAAGAAGGGGGCCAGCAACAGTTTCATATCCCCAGATAAAAAAAACTGTTGTTTAGTAAGTCACTGGTTTATGTGCGTCAGTAGAAGAATGTCGTAACACTTGAAGGCTGTCCAGAAATATGACCATGAACACAAACAAAAAGAAAATTAACAGCATTCTTCCCACAGCAAACAGTACTTATTACAAAGTGCTGTGAGAATGTGTTGACTCCCATATACTATTTTTCAACAACCTGCATGCACAGAACTGCAGACAGATGAGTCAATTGTGAGTATATGATACTGGCATGGGTTATGAGTCATGTCGTATGACCTAGTGGTGAAAAGTAGGAAAAGTTGAAAGAAGTACTTAAAGCAAATGAGTCTTTTTAGTATACAGCGGTGGCTTGTTAAGAAGAAGATCCATCTGCATTCTTCAAACACAGTCTGTAAGTCAGATCCATCTCTCGCTCCTCTATAGCTCAAAACTGCCTGCTAAATATGGTCTCTTCTGGCTCCAAAAAGTCAAGGTGGGGACGACTGAAATGCTGAATTCAACACTTTAAAATGCTACTCCAAAAACCAATGGGTGACGTCACAATAGCTACATCCATTTTATGCAGTCTACTGGGCTTATATATAGCAGTGACATTGTGCAGAAAATACATCAAGTCATGTGGAAAACAAGTTTTTAGAAGGACTTGGGGAAATAGCAATTTAGAGGCTAAAACATACCTGCTTGGATCAAAATTTGAGTTTTCAGGTTTGAATTCTTAAGCAACATTACTGGGAAGCTACGGAATGATATAAAAACCTAAAAAAAATAATAATAATAATGGAGCCGCTAGTTAAGTTTCATCAGAGTTTTAGTTGATAGAGAATGTGTACAGAAACATTCCAGTATGGCCCACAACTTTAAAATCAGTATGTTACGACTTTTACTATTTAGTATTGGCTGCTTTGGCACTGTTCCAGGATGATGGTTAACAAGAAAGGGTGTAGAGGAGTGAGTGGGTATGCATGCATGATGTGTAATATGTATTTATCATACAGAACAGTGTGTCCATAGAGATTATGCATACACACTTATTGTGTGAATGCATCTAACATTTTGACAGCTGAGTTCACTTTATGCAAAAAGGCAGTGAAACTCTGAAAATCACGAGCCATCTGAAAATTCACTGTAAATGTTTTGTCCACACATTTTCTGCAGTATTTTTAATTTACCAGTTGTTTCATGTCATTACAGGGCGAGGAGATCTTTCTGGACATGTTTGAAGATGAATACAGGAGCATGACGGTTAGTTGGCCTTTTAAAAAATGTAGCATGATTGACCTGAGCTTACAGAAAAAAATTCCAGTGTTCGTAATGTTTGTGCGGTGCTGTGCGTGGGCTTGTCTGGACTTGTGCATGTGTGTATGTTGCAGAGTAAACCGCTGAATGTGGAGTATCTAATGATGGATGCCTCAGTGCTGCTGCCACCCACCGGGACCCCTCTGACTGGCATTGACTTTGTAAAGAGACTGCCCTGCGGTGACGTAGAAAAGACACGCAAGGTATGTTCACACACACGCACGCACGCTTAAGCTTAGTCTACATTACTAAGTCTATGCATCTAACACTTAAGTCTGAAATCAGTGACTCTCAGAAATGTAAGATTGTGGGAAAGTCGGGTCTTGTACTATAAATATGAATTTCGTCTTGATGCCATATGCAAATTTAAGTAGAACTATTTTTACTTAGAGAATTGTTGACATTAAAACATCAGGGTAATTGCACTGTAACACACATACCAGGTGCATCTCACGTCACATTCCTTTGGTTTGGTGCTCTGCCAAAAAAGCATCCATGATGCACACAAACTGCAGCACTACAAAGCTCAGATGAAAGATGAAACGCATTAACCTGATTCTGACAGTGACAAAAACACTGTAAGGCTGACGTATCAGCCTCACCTATTGTTCTCTAATGGCATTTTTTTTGGAGCGTTGTCATGCTTAAATTCTTATATTGGCTTGTTGTAACTGTATGTTTTAGACAGGAAAGTGGATTTAAATGGACAGTTCACCCCCAAATCAAAAATACATATTTTTCCTCTTACCCTTATTGCTGTTTATCAGTCTAGATTGTTTGGGTGTGGGTTGCAGAGTGTTGGAAATATTGGCCGTAGAGACGTCTGCCTTCAGTCTAATATAATGGAACTAGATGGCACTCGGCCAAAAAAATACATGAGAAAACTCAACAGCAATGTCTCTTTCCAGAAATCATGACCTGGTTACTCAAGATAATCCACAGACCTTGTTGCAAGCAATTTGATTTTTTTCTGTCCAAACCACACCCGCTTATGGAATCACCACGCAGCAGGAACGCATATATCTATTCATGGACGAGAGGCTTGTGCTGGTGACTGCACGAGATGAATGCAAACATTAATGGCATCCTCCTGGACTGAACTGTAACATTAGTTGGTGCTTTCCTTCAGTGCAGTGATAAGGTTGGCGGGTGTAGTTCAATAGAAATAAAATAGTTTGTAAATGAACTGCTCACAGCACGATCTGTGGATTATTTTCAGTAACCATGTCATGGTTTCTGGACAGAGACATTGCTTTTGAGTTTTTCAAATGGATTGTTTTTGTCACTCAGAGCACCAATCTAGTTCCATTATATTGGAGAGAAGGCAGACATCACTACGGCCAATATCTCCAACACTGCAACTCACACCAAAATAATCTAGATTGAAAAATAGCACTACTGTTAAGAGAAAAAAATATATTTTGGATTTTGAGGTGAACTGTTCATTTAACATAACATCTCTGTTTATGCGGGACCTCTCTGCTCTCTGCACAGGCGATCCGTGTGTTCTTCATGTTGCGGTCCTTATCGCTTCAGCTCCAGGGAGAACCCGAGACGCAGCTGCCTCTGACGAGACCTGAAGACCTCATCAAGACAGATGACGTCCTAGACCTCAGTAAGACACACACACACACACACACACACACACACACACACACACACACACACACACACACACACACACACACACACATACACACACAGAAACTCACACATGAACACAAACCCACAGAGTAACAGAGGCATACTCTATACTTGTAGACCACATGCTTCAGGAGGGCTTGTGTGCTTATTTATAATTTTTACACTTTTGGGAAATAGGGTCAAACTTCAAGGAGGGACACCATAAAAGACATAATTTAATTTAATTAGTTCAATTAAAGTGTAACCTATGAAAGGCAAGGAAAGAAAATTACAGGCACTGGCCTCTTTACCTACGTGAGAAGGATAAACAACTCTAAACTACCCCACCAGTTTACAGTTTCCGCAAAACAACTTTCATCAATCTGCATTTACAGCATGAATGTCTGCCTCACATCAGACACGCTTTCTCTCTGTCGAACACACTCTCTCTGCAGAGGACAGCATTCGATGTACAACACGGACGGTTCAGTTCAGTCTTAACCCACACACATGCACATGCCAACATTCACAACCACAGACGAGTATACAGACACACTCACACGTATGTGAGCACGCAGCTTCCCACACGCCGAGATAACCTGAACAACCTTCTCTTACTGTACACAGGTGTGTAGATGATGTGAAGGAAACTTGCACGTGGTTAGCTCTGCCTCGTCAGATATCACACATACAGTGATGTGAACAGGAGTGATGTCACACACACTCAGTGCACAAGCTCTGCAAAGTTGTTTGTGCCTTTTTTTTTGCTGACATGTACATGCATACTTTTGCAGTACCAGTGCTATGACACCTTTAAATAATACAAAATGTATGTATATATTCAACTTTCTGTCAACGCAACCTTACAGTGCTCCACTTGTCAGTAACTAAAAGTAGGCTGCAACTCACTTATAAAGAATAACGTGTTGTTCAAGTGTGTAAGTTCAAAAGGTAATTTCAGAATCATTGTTCTCACAAAGGTGCTGCATCAAGGCTGCACGCCAAAGTATGTTGAAGGTTAAGCCATTTGTATTTCTTTTTTTATTATTAAATAATGCCCACAATGTGGGAGCATTTTGGATATCTCCAAAATGACAAGGGAATCACATAGGATTAAAAAACAAACAATTACTGTTCATCTTACGTAGTGTATAAGTCCAGTTTTTTTCTTCATGATCTGTGGTAAAAGATGGCTATCATATTTGCAAGGCATGCCGTCACAATGTGACCACAGCTCCCGCCCAATGTCAGCTATCAGCCCTGCGCTGGATGAGTTGAAATAGACATGGATAGATGACACCTTTGACGCAATTATATTATTGTTTTATAGTGTGTTATTACTACCTTGTAAAAATTAATTTCAGTGTCACTTACATAATAAAAATGAAAGGATAGAGTTTATACCGATTCAGTCATGGCTTTCGATCTGACTGCGGAGTGGAAGTGTAGACAGGAAGGACACCTCTCTTCTTTGAAATGGGCCTATTCCCTCGTTTTTATTTTATTTTAAGTTTATTTTGATAAGCAAGGCTCTCAGAAAGAAAGTAACACTGACCACAAACTCCGCAATATGTCATGTAGTATTTATATTAGGTGTACCTTATGATGCAAGCAGAGAAAGTTTCTTCTACAGTGTGTTTTCTTTTCCTCTTTCACACTTTATTTACACTATTTCTTTTCTTCTCTCATTCTCTGCACTGATCATTCGCACAACTATAAGGATGAAAAGTTAAGAAAGTTACACAGTTTTTTGCAAATTACATTTCATGCACCACTATACAAGTAAAATGTTCTGTATTTGGGTTTGTTTTACCTACATCATATATTTAATCTTATTTGTGATTTGAAAGAATGGAAAGGCTACAGACGTACCATTAATATCATTTCTTAGAATTCTACTCGAAGAGAAGAGTTCATTGTAAATTCCATGGGGTTGTTTACTAAGTAGTGATGACTGTACAGCCTGTGGCAAATCTTTGTAGCCATGGCCTTTTAAGAGTTATCATATCATCTCTGATGACTGATCAGCAGTTTCGGTACTTTTTGAAAACACATTTGCAGAACGATTAAAGATTTAAACCTGAAAAAAGAAGCCTGATGAATGGATGAAACCAATTACGCAGAATCAAGATGATTTTTGTAGATGTGTTGTGGTCATGTTGCCATTGGTTTATGCATCATAATATTTAAAAATATATGTATTCTTTTTTTTTTATACATTTTGTCCCCAGACTGCATGAAACAGCCATAATAAGCTGACATTCATAGCTGACCTAGTTTTCATTCTTGAGAGACTTTTCGCTTTTGTGATTGATGTTTTGTGGTGAAAGCTAGACTGGTAATGGAAACAAACTTAATTCTGGTATTTCTTCATTTCCCTTTTTGTGGAAGGGCAAATTATATCTAAAAAAAAGAATACTTGATGGATCTAGATAGAAACATACTTATTGAAACCAAATGTCACCGTGCAGTTTTACTTTCAAATTGAATTCAGTGATTGAAACTGACTGTTTTTACATTCCAAATGCCTGTTGAAAGAGTCTGTGGCAGATAAAATTAATGATAGTCTATAAATGTTATCATAACATATATGACATGATTTCCAGTAAAATTCTGTAACTTGAAAAGATTCAGTTAAAAATTATTTGTTATTATGGTTATCCATCTTGCATTTAACTTTACACATGTATGGTTAAAAAATATGTTGCTTTAACATTTTGGGGTTTACTACTTTGTTTCCTTTTCTATGCATCTGCACCAACAGTCATGGCTGGAAGCATCATTTTTTCAGGTTGTCTGTCTGTCCCATTCTCATGAACGAAATATGTCAAGAACATTTTGAGGGGATTTCCTCTGATTTGGCACAAACGCCCACTTGGACACAACCATGAAATTATTAGAATTTGGTGGTCAAAGGTCAAATCTCAAGGTAACTGTGACCATGTGTTAGAATAGAATAGAATATTCCTTTATTGATCCCCCATTGGGGGAAATTCCAAATGTTACAGCAGCATGAAAAAAGAAAAGTGAAATGTAACAAAGAAAATAACAATAACAAATAACAATAAATAAGTAATAAAATAAGTATGTACATAGAGGAAATAAGGTATGTACACATAATAATAAGTAAGTAATAGAATAGTATGTACACAAAAGATGTGTTGTTCTCATTCTTGTGAGCACAATATCTTAAAAACACCTTTAGGGAATTTCCTCAAATTTGGCTTTCAAACTTAAACTTAAATTTTGTGGGTCAAATGTCAAAGTCGACCTCACAAAACAGATTTTTGGCTAAAACTTAAGAATTCACATGCTAATTATGACAAAATTACACAGAAATGTCTAATCTGATAAAATGAAGATGTGATGACATTATATATCCTGAAGGTCAAAGGTCAACTCCACTTGTGATTTGTAATGGTCTACCAAAACACTTCTCTGGCCATTACTCAAGGCCATACCTGAGGAACAGAATGGGAGGCATTTAATCAAATACTGAATTGGTGACACTATCCTAAGTGCCCACCTTGAAACCACCTTTTTGGCGTGCTGAAGATGTGTGAAGCATCCACATTTCAGAATTAGTAGCTTCTTTACAGCAACGTGTATATTTAAAGCATTGTCTGTTGTCATGGATACATATGAGTCTAGACAGACATTGATGTGAACTGCTATTTGACTGGTTAGCTGAGGCATACAACCACAAGGCGGTAATTCTAGTTCTTACTAAGTCACTGTCACTTTCATTTGAGCAAGGTGGTTTACTAAGAACACTCTGGCAGAGTAATTGTGGAAAGAGGGAGGGTTTTTCCTTGTGGGTTGGGGGATTTGAACCTGCAACCTTCCACCCACAAACTCCTTATTTTGACCATTAAGTTGCCACCTCCTCCATTTCACCACATCCTTGGGTAGCTGTTGAAACACAGAACATTTGCTAATGTCTGTACCTGTGTATTGTGTCAGTGCAGTAGTAGTCTTGTGGTTTCATACAGATGGTCTTGCAACTGGAAGGTCATGTTGCATTCCCATCAACAGGAACCTTAACAGAAAAAGTGGAGTTTAGTAAGTGCACCTACTCCTAGTTGCATATATTTGTGAATCACATGACCATGCAAAAACGGTAATCCACAACAATGAGTTTAAAATTGTCACAGTTGTTCAAATAGTCACTTTTGAAGATTATTGATGACACTGACTTTGTGTTATACGGACATGATCAGGTGTAACCAGTCATTTCTGTTATCGCAGCATGAAATGCTCAAGGGATATGAAGCGAGAATCTAAACTGGAGTCACATGTTTTTTGTTTTTTTTCTTGTACCTGTGAATACAATCACTCCATTGTCTACCTTCAGTAATGTTTGGGCAACCTGGCAAGTTTATTTAGTGTCACTTGATAGCTCCAGGGAATACTTGAAAGGACGGGGAGTGTTGAACACGTAACAGAGAGCTACACGGCGCCATCTTGCTCACTGGCACTTTGATTGTAGTTAAATGTCCAGTGTGTAGGATTTGGGGGGATATATTGGCAGAAATGGAATATGATATATTAAGTATGTTTTGTTTAGTGTATAATAACCTGAAAATAAGGATTGTTGTGTTTTAGTTAGCTTAGAATGAGTTGATAATATTCACACGGGGAGCGGGTGTCTATGGAGATCACCACGTTGCACTGTAATATTTCTGAAATAGCCCACAACGGACAAACCAAACACTGGCTCTAGATAGGGCCATTCATGTATTCATGTGGGCCAACTTGGCCAAAGCTTACACACTGTTTTTTAAAAAAAAAAAAAAAAAAAAAGGCAAAACACAGGGTGTATTTCTTCTTAAGCAAATTTCTGAAGAATTTTATTGCAATAAATAGCATCAACAACACATTTGCTGAATGACTAATGATGATAACCGGCAAAAAGGACTGATAAATGTAACACGTGACACAGCAGAATGCCTCCAGGCACTGCAACAGTAACTGCTGAATAAACATTAATATTCCTTTTGTTCTTAACAACCATCTTCTATGAGAGGGAGGGTATCTAAGAATTAACTTGAATTGAATTGAGTTTTGAATCTGAATTATGTTTAATTTCAAACATGTTAATAAAATAATAATTAGAAAAAGTAAATTAAAAAAGTGTGTGTGTGTGTGTGTGTGTGTGTGTGTGTGTGTGTGTGTGTGTGTGTGTGTCTAATTTTTTTCATGTCTGAAAAGGAGAAGGTAGAAGTCTAAACTTATTTAATCCTATCCCATCTTTTAGATTTAAAATCTATGTATCCATACAGAGTTGACTTTGCTAAAAGATGGAAAGATACTTGACACCAAATCTTAAAAAGAGAGGTGCTTCCCTGCAATTTGTCCAAAAGTACTTTCAAAACAAGTTCAGTCATAGAAACTTTTAAAGATCCCAAAGTCAAGGTGTCGTCAATTAAATGATCAAAATTCTCATGCCTTTATGACCAAGTGGACCCACCCCCACCCCCGCCTTCGGTAGCTCAAAGTTAATAAGAAGTCAGGGGTGGGAGGGTTTTTTTTCCAGCTGGTCAGGGGATTCAGGCCATCAAATTTCCCCTAATTTCTCCGACCATTTTGCTGTTAGCGTCACTTTGCTGGCTTAGTGAGTCGGGGACTACCTCTGCAGCTGCAGGTACTTTTCCCTTCACACTGTTTCAGTGTGTAAAGGCAAGTTCCTGGTAACCCTCTGTATCGTTTTATATAGGAAAGAGAGAAAGTCATATAACCAAAGGGTGCCACTATAATTTACACCACAAGCCACCATGTAGTATGTAGTCATCATCAACAGCTGTGAACATGGAGGCAACTTAAATGAACAAACGTACTTCAGCCAATTTCACATGTTTAACATTAGCCACTCACAATGTAAAGATGAATCAAGGAACAATAGAGCATAAATAGTTGAAAGGACATGAGTGAGACTCTACATGCATAATAGAAGTTTCCTTGGGGGACTGTACATTAGTGAGGTGTTACCAGTTTACATTTATAATCAGTTGCGTTGGGTGATATTAAAACCAAAACCAGCCTTGTCAAATCAGATCAGCATCAGTCCCACATTACGTGTTTGCCTCTCTGTAGGTGTTGTAGTAAACTGAAGATGTGGGCTTATCATTTCTTTACCGCCCTGATATACGTGGGAGAAAAGTCTGCTCTGCCCTTTAAGTGTGTGTAAGAGTGTGTCTGTTTTGACTGTGTGCTTTGTATCAGTATGGATGTACTTTAGTGTGTGGACACAAAAGTAATTTTATAGTCAAATGCAGCTCAACAGTAAAAAAATAAAACTGCTTTATTAAGAATAGTTTAAGTAATAATAACTATACACTTTAGGTGTTTTAGGAGTAGCACTACTGTACTCTTTCAGTGACTGGCAAGTGACTGTATTTTTATTTTTGCACCTTGGTGTTTCTAAAGAAGATGACTCATTGTTGGGTCTGAATTTCAATTGAAGAATAAAACAGAAGCTCACTGTTAAAGTTACAGTATCTTCATTTTATGTGGTTTGCATTAGTAATCAAGTATATTCCAGTGAAATATCCATGATGAATCATGTGTGTCTCAGTCTATCATCTTAGTGTTGTGTTTTAGTGGGCGATATAGTATTTTTAATCTCCATCATCTGACAATTTATTGTTGTATTTTATTTTATTGAAACTTCATTGTTTAATTAACAACCTTTGTCCTAAGAAAGTGCTCCATGTCTACTCTGTATGTTCATGATACATTTTATGTACCCTGTGCTATAATTTTTACAGCATTTAAAGTGGAAATGTCTATTATAAAGCTTACTAAAGACACGGTTTACCATAAAATCAAAAATATATATTTTTCCTCTTACCTATAGCGCTATTTGTCAATCTGTATTGTTTCAGTGTGAGTTGCTGTGTGTCACAGATATCAGCCGTAGAGATGTTTGGCCTTCTCTCCCATATTTAATGGAACTAGACGGCACATGTGGTGGTGGTGGTGTTTAAATCACAAAAAAACTCAACAGCAATGTCTCTTTCCAGAAATCATGACCCAGTTACTCAAGATAATCCACAGACCTTGTTGTTTGCAGTTTCAAGGAGGGACTATTTTCTTTCTACCAAACTGCACCTGCCAGCTGTATCAACATTCAGAAGGAAGCGTGCGTCCACTGCTAGCTGACTTTGACCATTTAGCTAGCTAATGTTACAACTCAGTGTAGGAGGACGTCATTAATTTTTAAATCTTGCATTGTCATGAGCTTCTCGTGCAGGAGTATATGCATGTCTCCTTCTGAGCAAAGCTTTCATGATACTCAAATGTTTTGGGTTTTTTTGTTTGTTTTTTGATGATGATGATTTGTTTTATTGAACCTAATTCAGCAAAGTTTGAATGCTAATATTAATACGCAGTGACAGCACCATTTTGCAAATGAGCGCATGACATCATCTAAAGCTGTAGTCACTACTTTCAGTGGAAAAGAGGTGGCAACACTGTTCACAATGTGTCAGGGTCTTCCTGCAAAAGTTCCTGCAAAGAACAATGACACTCACATCAGCTGTACTCTATGTTTAGCGCCTGATGTGGAAAACCTTTTGTCAATCTTCACTTTGACTGATATAATAAACTTGAGTCTTTACTTTAATATAATGCATGTTTATGACATCAATCTGACATGACCGAAACTCTTGGTACAGCATGTATGCATGCACACAGATTTACCAAAACATTTAAGTAACATTACATTTTATCAGCTTTTTACAGTGTGTCCCTATGCATACAGAATCCCTTACAATAACACCACCATGGAAAAGGCAAAACATGCTGTGCAACCGTTGCTTAAGACTATTTATGTTGGGACAGACAGAGGTCTTTGTCTCATCTTAACCTCCAGATGTCTATAGCCTCCTCTCATAAAATGTGCCAAGTGTGAAGGACTCTGAGGACTGAATACCAAACCAAGACAAGACACAAACCATACATTTCTTTATGTCTGATACTTTTCAACTGCTGTGCTAAATAGCAGACGCTAACATGCTAATGTTGTAAACTAAAATTGTGAACATGGTGAAGAAAGAAATCACTCCAGTGTGCTTCAGGTTTCAAAGATTTAAATACTTGGAAAAGCAGCACAAGAGAAATTTCAAGTACCACTTTGCACTGTAGTGCTGCAGGACAGGCCTGGGCCTGCAAAAACACTATTTTACATTCCTTTCATCACTTACTGTACATATTTTAACTCTATGGAGATGACTCCTGTCCTGGCTGCAGACTCTTGATCTTTTGTGTCTATTGAAATGGCATATTTCATGATTTGAGTGCATAATATTGGTCATTAGAGGTGATATTGTGTTTGATAAAGGTCACGGACGTACTCGAGGCACCTATTCAGCCATACCTGGAGTTTAGTAACATAGCAGTAATTCACTGTCGTGTCTTGTCGTTTTTTTCAGATAATAGTGACCTGATAGCCTGTATGGTGGTCAGTAAAGATGGCGGCCAGGCCCAGAGGTTCCTCGCTGTCGATGTGTACCAGATGAGTCTGGTTGAACCAGAAACCAAACGCCTTGGATGGGGTGTAGTCAAGTTTGCGGGCCTTCTGCAAGTAAGAGAAAAGTGCTGTGTTGATGTCTGTGTGTATGAATATTTGTGCTAAAGAGTGAATGAAATGCTCAGTCAATAGAACAATCAATTTATGTTTTTTATTTTTTTATTTTATATTTTAACTACTTCTACTTTCCTCTTCTTGTATACTTTACACATATTTTATTTTTTTCCCTCTTTTCTAGCTCCAATTCATCCACATCAACTTTACTGTTACTGAGTCAAGATCTTATGAATTTACAGAATATTTTATACTATGTCCCATTCCTTTTTTGTCTCAGTTTTCTCAATCCTCCCTCTCACTCCCTCCAAGTTCTTGTTTCTCTTCTTTTTTTCTTTCTCCTCTTAATTTATCAGATGTTGACTTGTTGTTGTGTGAGCCTTTTTTATTCTCTTATACCTGGAGGCATTCTAGAAATCATGACTGAGCATACAGTAACACATTTACGTCATTTCTAGGAATGTTGATGGGTCAAACATGTTAAATCATGCTGTGTCAGTATGGTTTCAGATAAGCTAAAGTGATTTTGCATTTAATTTTTCTAGCGAAGTTCCAAAATATGAATAACAGAGCATACAGTATGCTGTTATGAAACAGACACAGTGGAAGTCTTTTTACAATGTGTTTCCTGATTATTTGAGTCTATATCATATAACATTTCCTTCCTTTTTCTTCTCTGTGAATGTGAACTGCTGTTTTTTGGCCTGAACTTGCAAATCCATCTAACATTAACATTAACATTAGATTTATCTCCCCTTTAAGTCACTTTTTTATCATTTTTGCTTCATGCTACTTTACTCAAATTATTTTCTTGTTTCTGTCTGTCTTTGTTGCACTGTTTTATTCTTATTGTCACTTTTTCATTCCCACTTTCTCCATTTTACTTTTTCTTTACATCTCATTATTTAATCTGTCCAACACTATCTCCCTCCCTCCCTCTCTCAACAGGACATGCAGGTGTCTGGCGTTGAGGACGATAGCAGAGCGCTGAACATCGTCATCCATAAGCCCAGCTCCAATCCCCACGCCAAGCCCCTGCCCATCCTGCAGGCCAACTTCATCTTTGCCGACCACATCCGCTGCATCATCGCCAAGCAGAGGCTGGCCAAGGGTCGCATCCAGGCCAGACGCATGAAGATGCAGAGGATCGCAGGTGAGTAAACAGGAAGTCGTTTAAAGCTTCTGCCTTCGCTTAATAGGTCAAACCCCCTCAGCATTTGTAGTGTGGTTGTTTTTTTTTTCACGTACAGGTTGAAAGTTTTTAAGAAGCCACTTTGAAAATACGGTAAAGTGGATTTTAACTGAAATTATGAGATGTCAACCACGAAACAATGAGTTAAAATAAAACTCTTTAAAACAGTAGTACACAGCACCGAAAATATAACAATAGACAATTAAATAAAGTTTATGTTTAAGTTTAACTGCTCCTAACAGATGTTTAGCAGGGCTTCACTGATTCATTAAACATTATTAAAAAAGCGTAATCAAAAGGTCAATTAATTATTAGTCACTTTACTAAATTTAATTGAAGTGAAACTGCTCTCCAACAGAGTTGATAGCTAATTTCTTTAAGAGCTATCATTTCCTTGCTCAGTTCTAATCAATTAGTCCATTTTTAAAAATGACATCCCCCTCCTCTAGTCATTTCTCACTGATGGATTTGCCCATCAGTCACTTGTACTTCCCCTCACGATGTTCTGTAGAATTACACACAAAAGTCATAACAGAAATCAGAAATCTTGCCAATGCAGCAAATTAAAAGAGGATGTGAGTCCTGCCAAAATAGCCTCTGCAGTTACAAAAAGTCTCATTGACTAAACAGTCATGCATACAAAAACATTTCCTAGTTACACTGAAACTAGTGAAAAACAAATACAGGGGACACCAGTGAGACACGCTCTTGACTAAGTTTGAATTTAGTCCCCCTCTGTGACGTAAGGTAGACGCTCTTCTCTGTCATTTGACGCCATAAATGTGCTCTTGCTCTCTCTCCTTCCTCCGTATGCAGCTCTGTTGGACCTGCCTGTGCAGCCCAGTGCGACAGAGGTGTTGGGTTTCGGTCAGACATCCAACGCTTCACCCAGCGCTCTGCCTTTCCGGTTCTACGAGCAGTCGAGACGGGCGCCCAACGATCCCACGGCAAATAGATCAGTCTTCGCCTCTGTCGATAAAGTACCAGGTGAAATACAGAAAACCAGAGTCCACACAAACCGTCTACACACTAAGGCCTAAACACGACTTGACAGATCCAGAAACTCATCTTTTCGTGCTTCTTTCTCGGCTTTAAAAGTAAACATAGTAGACACTAAAAAGAAAAATAGCAGAGCGCTTATAATCTAGATCTGAATGATCATACAAACATAAAACAATGGCAGTAAGCTCTCCTATGATTGACACACTCTAGATACTCATATATTAATCATTATAATAATCAATAATATAGCATCAGGTAATTTAAAATATATTAAGACCTTTCTTTTAGACTCTCAGAGAAAGTTTTCTCTGAAAGTTGCCTTGACCTTCAAGCAAAATAGTGATAGTATCTTAGGTGGAAATAGGTTTTTGATTTGACTCCTGAGAATGCTGCTGAAAACTCCCCTGACCTTGCTGTCATTTATTAAACATGTATTTCCTTTTTATTTTAAATACCATCTGCTGTACTTTTACCTCAGGTTCACTTGTGTATCCTTTTTAGTTCCTGAAAAATCCCTTTTCATGGATTCATACAACCTGCTGCAGTTACTGAGTAGAACATTTTGTTTGTCTCAGTGAAGAAATCTGCTCTTATTTAAAGCTGGGGCAGGCAGAAATCTAGAAAAGGCACCAAAAAAGGCCAAATTTTACAATACTCTCCTTCAGGTCTCCCCTCTCTGTCCTAAGCCCCTCCCACCAGACAATTCTCATGCATTGATTTATTTAATCTTATTTCAGTGTAGAGTTTTCTCTCTGTTTATCAGACCACAAATAAGTGAAGAACTAGCAAGTTACCCACCCTGGCTCCCTCTGCCTTTCTCCCTGCCACTGTGGGCTTCTTAGCCAGGAGGAGAGGGGGCAGCAGTTCTGGTTACTGGTCTTCAGTTGGCAGCTGAAGTGGCTCAAATTTGGCCTGTGGAATCCCCCCAGTGCTGGGTGTTACAGCAGGCTGGTGACCAACAACAGCACAAGTTCGCACCTGTAGCGACAGCAACAGAGAGTTTGCTGATCCGTCGGTTAGTCAGGTTTTTCTGGACCGTTGATTTTTCTGCCAGTAACTTTGGGTCCGTCTCAGCAGCTGCTGCCCACTCTCCTCTCGATGTGGTGGTCTGTAGCAGTGAGGAGTGAATTGGAAGTGTCATGCTACACAAACTTAAAATTGAAGCAGCAGGCGTAAGTCTTTGGCCCCAGTTAGGAGAAGGCTAAACTAATATTAGCATTCTCTCTCCATCTCTGAAATGCTTTGCCAATATTGACACCTGTTTTGTTTCGTGTATTGTAAGGCTCTCTTTTAGACTCTTGAAAAGTCCGTCTTCCTTTTTTGGGTTGATTTACACAGCGTGGGCAGTTGTTGGCAAAGTTGGAATAGCAACTTCTTTGTGGGATTCCCCGCCATTTAATCTGAGGGGACACGCAAGCACATCTGTGATTGGCCAAACTCTCTTTTTACAGCCCTGATTTCCCAATGTCGGGAAACAGAACCAAGAGGAGATGCAGAGTTCTAGTTTTCTCTTAGTCTACTTGAATTAAAATGTGCTTAAAGATTATTTGGGGATTTTTGTCCAAAGATGGGAAGATAAAACTGTCTGCCCCAGCTTTAACACGTGCAGGTCCTGGAAAAAAAGTGATAGCAGGCTTGTATTTGAGTCATTCATTTAGGTCCACATGTTTTCACATGTTTTTTCTGATTAGTACTTAACTGCTGTATCTTTTGGGTGAACTGCAGTGGTTTGTAGTTCATATTTCTCTCAGAATATGAAAACACACATAGGCATACATGTGCATGTAAGCAAAAAAACTGCACCTGACACATAAGTCTCTTACTGAAGGTACATGTTGTGTATGTGTGTGTATATATGCTGTGTACCACACAATAATTCAGACTCAACTTGAGTCATTAGAGCAAGATATGGTCAGATGAAATAATTTACCAGCCATGGTAACACATGACTGTATGTCTGTGCGTGTGTGTCTATGTTCATGTGCGCCGTCTCCAGGTTTTGCAGTGGCTCACTGTGTGTCTCAGCACAGTCCATCGCCCCTCTCCTCCCCCTCGCCTCCCTCCAGTGGGAGTGGGAGCACAGGAAGATGTGACTCTGTTACTGCAAGCACTATTTCAGCTCAGAGCCCCACAGGTAGCTCACACACAGTACATCAACACCCCCTAAATGCATAAATACACACATAAAGACGCACATATGCTACATTATAAGGCACAGAATCTGGACTGTGATGTTAATCAATCTTTTTGGTAAAGAGAAATTTTACTGGCAAAGAATAACTAACATACCTCGTAGCTAGACTGGAGCACTGAGGTGTGGTCAACGCAGTATATCTGCACACAGCACACACATACCTCCTTGACACGTATCTAGGGTATAGGGTGTAACTGTGGTACAGTTACATATGCACACAAGACAAAAACCACATTAGTTTGCAGTATTGTCAGTTGAGCCGTTAGTATATAAGAACTCTTGGGGTCATACACAATATGTTACTAAGTTTGTTGTTTGCTGTAATTATGTATCCACCCTTCAGAGTACCTGTTAAACTGGTTTACAGAGTTGCAGCAAACATAAGTAAATTCCTGCTATAAGTAATTCAGGGCGTATGTTTCCAAAGCTTTGTTGCTCACTTTCACCTGAACTCACCTCAGCTGAATACTGGAGCAGGTGAGCGTTACGTTACACTGAGTGCAGTGAGAGTTTAGGAAGGTTAAGTACTCTGGTTAGGTTGATTCTAGCTGTTTATTCACCATTTGAGTTTTCACATCAATAGTGTTTCATCTCATACAAGCGTTTCATACGTTCAGACTCCGCTCTTTTGGTACTGAGTCTATGTTTACAGTTTAAGGTTGTCAAAGGTATCAAAACTTTGGTACTTTTTCAATAACACACTTTGAAAACTTTGCAATTTTAGTTAAAGTTATTTTAAAAAAAAAACAGCTCTTCAATCAGATTTTCAACTCAAGGCTGCACAGATGAAACGAGGAAGAAAATCAACTGGTCCTCAAGCATGTCCAGCAACGAACCTACCACGTGACTGGAGGTGTGTGTTCAGTGACATTTTCTGTACCAGCACAGACGAAAAAAAGTCCAAGTTCGTGTGCATAGGAGTTTTCTTTCTTTTTGCTGTGATACTGAAAGACATATAGAATATTGTTTTTTTTTCTTAAAGTATTGCATAGCGTGGCAACGTCGGTATAGACAGTAAGTGTTTCTTATAACTGTAGCTAATATTACCAAATGTAAACAGCACATCTTAAAAAAGCTTTATTTAATGACTAAAACAATTCCGGTACGAGGGTGCATTTGTGGAAACAAGCCAGTGTTTTCAGATATTGTTGCACAAGTAAATCAGTCTAGCTAATTACATTCACTCAGTTTACAACTCATAGGCCCAGAAATGCAGAGACCTCCAGAGTTACATTCCCTAAGAAAACTGTAATACATCATACAGTGTTTTTTCCATTTTTCTACATCTGACGGTGATAATTGTAAAAACAGTTTTGTTGTCTTTCATCTTGCATTCTTAAACTTGTACAATGTAAGTATGGTAACATAGTAGTTTACATTGTAGTGCTGCACATAGCTTATTTTGTAGGTAGTGTTTCTTCCGCTACTTATAATTACATTCCTGTGTTCTGTGTCCATCCGGTACCTCTTCTTTCTTTTTAAAGCTGTTCTGCACTAATGTTCAACACGTGAAACCAACCCAACATTGTAAGAATGAAAACAAAAGGAGGTGCCTGGTGAACACACTGTGCTGTGTTACTTCTTATATGCATAGATCTATGTAGTTACTACATGTAGTTACTCCCGTGTGTGTCGATGTTGCCATGTTCAAATCCTAAGGGTGTTCGGTATCCCCCTGGTTACAAAGTTATCATGAGGTTTTTAAAGTCTCTGCTGGGTTCAGCAAATATTGTGAAATTTCACTAGTTGGAGATATTTCATAATATTCTTGTTGAACTTTATGATATAATAATTGTAAGCTACACTGTTTACCTTTTTAGATGATCTTTATTCAGAAAATGAACGTTAACAAGCAGGACAGACATTTTTTTAAGGCTTTCTTAAAGAAAAGCCACATAGTTTCATGTCTTCCACCATGCCTCACGCTCTTCCTCACTCTTCTCTAGATGATGGTACATTTCTGGAGCACACCCCGCCCTCCTCCTCAGGTGGAGAAGGGGAAGGAGGAGGTGGAGAAGTAACACTAGTGTCCTCTACTCCCTCGGCCCCAGTCACAGCCTTGGCCCCGAGCCTCACCCCAGCGTCCCAGCCCACCATCTCCCTCCTCACCGACAACAGCGCAGACACCCTGAGCGTGGAGTCGCTCACACTGCTGCCCCCCGCAGACTCACCGCACCTGCATCCCTGCACCAGCCACATTCCCACAATACACTCCCTCCAGAGACCAGACGCCTCCATCGCAGAAGAGGAGGAGGAGGAGGAGGATGGTGGCGAAGAGAAAGAAGACGAAGAGGGGTCGCCGACAGATGAGACAGAGACTGATGCAACGGTGAAAGAGGAAACCACGACAACAGAATTGGTCACTCCCACTGATGAAGCACTGGAGAGACCAGAGGGAGAAAACGAGCATGAAGGTGAAGACACGTATAAAGATCATGTAGAGAACACAGACGCCACAGAGACACGCACTGAAACGCCAGAGTCACCTGAACTGGATTAAGCAACATACACACAGTCACGTTCATGCACTTAAACATGTCTCTCGCGCACTAAGAGGACAGTGAGGTGTGATAGTTAAACTATCCGGTTTGACCGCAGTATATTTTCGTGTCGCTACCTGTAGATAGTGTATGATGCGAATAGTCATAAGAGGATTTTGGAAGCATCTCAGCATTTGTGTTTGCACATGAAGAAAGACTCTTTTTACTCAGAGAGGATGAGACAGCGAACTCGAGGAAGGTGTAAAGCACATTTGATTTTCTGTGCACCTGAGCGTGTCCAATCGTGTTTTTAGCAAGCGCGTGTAAAGGCGCACAACCAGCAACGTTTTTTACTCATTCTGATCGATTGTTTGTCAGCTCAAAGACACACGCATACGCCACATGCTGCTGCTGTGAGCCGTTTAGACCTGCTCTATTTTTCTGTCTTACGTTCACCACTAATGTTTTAGGTGGTGGTCACTTCTATGCTAACACACACACACACACACACACACACACACACACACACACACACACGTGCTTTACATACAGTCAGCTGCACTTGCCTTTTTGCCGCTGCATGTCAGACCCGATAGCAGTTACTGCCACCTAGAACTGCCATTGGGTGTGTTTGAATGATTCAGCCACCTTGGTTGTGTGTGTGTTTTCTACATTTTGTTTAGCTGGTATTGTAAAGTAATGATCCGTTCATTTCCCATAGACTGATTGGTGTCTATTGTAGAAAATGTGTTAAATCATCTTCAGCATCTTCAGCATCTTCAGCGAGGAGGGAGCAGGTCTGTAAGCATTCATTTGGTGTTAATGTTACGTTGTAGCACATACTTTTTTTTTAAAGGGACGGTTCAACCAGAACTCAAAAATACATATTTTTCATTTCACCTGTCTTGTTATTTATCAATCTAGATTGTTTGGTTGTGAGTTGCTGGTGTAAGAGCCCACAGAGATGTCTGCCTTCTCTCCAATATAATGGAAGTAGACAGCACTGAGATTGTGGTGTCCTTTTCCAGAAGGTCCAGTTAATTGAGATAATTCACAGAGCTTCTGAACAGTTTCAGTAGGAACTATTTTCTTTCTAAATTGACAAATAGCACTCCAGCTAAGAAGGAAAACATGTATTTTTGATTTGTGGGTGAACTGTCCCCTAAAGTGTATGTCCCCTGCAAGTAAACTTTTGGACTAATTCATCTTGAGGTGCAAGATGAGCTGTGTGTGAAAGCAGCTTTTTGATTGTCATCACAGTTGGTTTCCATCATTGCGATCGTTGAGCTTGTGGCCTGACAGGTCAGTGTGGGTTGCTTGAGTGCAGTTTAACAAAGCATTTCTGTCAGATATGCAACAATAATCAACAAACTTTGACCTCGTTGAGTTTTATTTATAGCTTCAATTCTCGGTCACTAACTGACCTCCCATATCCATGCCGTAGTTTAAAGCCAGCAGGGATTAGATAATGTGTGTTTATTCACAGAGCAGATTCACAGATAAGCAACCTGACTGACAGAATAATTGTTTTGAAAGACCTGAATGGAGCTGAATGAGTGGTGCAGGTTATACATAATGGATAGCAGTTCACTGAGTAGCAGTTAATAATTCACTTTGTTCATGCAGACATTCATTCACTCTCTTCTTGAAGCATTTCAGCCTGTAGCAACACAGGCGAACTCCTGTTTTTCTCTTTGAAAAGTTGAGTATTGTTTGATATATTTAGGACGATAGATTCAGAGTTACTTTGCTTGATTAACTGACAGCCTCATAGGGTGACATAGAGCTGATAGATAGAAGTGGTGTTAGCGTGCCAACTTTTAAAGAGTCATGAGACACCGTTTGAAATATGATCCGCGTCTTCAGGTCTGCACACTGCCACAGCAACACTGGGTTGAATGTATCTGCCGGTTGCCCCTCAGGCACTGACCAGAGCTCAGTTTAACCCTCCATGTATCTGGATTAACACAGACAGAGTACATCCTGTCTGTAATGAGATTTAATGTCTGTCAAAACAGAAAGATGTCCAAAAATTAAAAAAATCCCCCATTCATCTTCTTATACAGCATAAAATCTAGATTCTCAAGGAAAGGCAAAAAACTTAAAGCACCTAATGTTTAGTAGGGTCGGTTTAAAAAATTATGACACCAGTACCAATACCAGTGTCCTTAAAGAGACACTGCACCAGTGAAGTACTTCATTCATACTCATAATGTGAATGGAGTGGTTTATCTATACTTTTGAACATTTTGGTGGCATCTCGAAATGCTGGACTGCCCTTTCTGTCTTTCAGTATTAGGACTGGAAATCGTTTAAAAGATGATGATACCAATACAAGTACCCTTAGTGATACCAAAACCAAAAGCTTATTTAATTCGATACCTTTACTTTCAAACACTTTGTTAGAATCTCAGCACCCTGAATGCAAACTCCAAAACACAGCGCTGGACTTCACTATACTGCACATTGTGTGGGTTGTAACCACTGTGGTCTAATCACGTGTCGCATTGAAATGTACAACGCTTGCTGTGATTGGCTGCAAGCAAAAGCAAGAATATTTTTTTCTCAATTTGGGAAAAAGAGGATAAATGCAAGTATTTTTTGTCTGGAGAAATTTTGATACTACTTCTTGGTACTAGGTTATTTTGCTAAATACCTAATGATATCAAGTACCCATACCCAGCCCTAGTGTTTAGATTTTATTGTTGGTTGCGTTAAAAGCGAGGAAATTTACAAATAATAACCTCAAAACCCAAAAGCAAGTTTTGGTACTGACATGAACTAACATGAAGGGGCTTTTAACACGGCAACGGTTCCTGCATGAAATATTAAATGCAAACACAAACTTTTGAAGCAGGGTTCCAAAGTGTAATCTTTCGGAAACGTAACCTCTTCTGTTGCGGTGTAAATGGCAATGTGCGGATCCTGTGAGAACGCTGACGTCACGGCCGCACTTCCTGCATGCATTTATGGTTTACCATGACAAAGTTGCACCGTCAACTACTGGCCTGGTTGTTTTTGCGGATCTGCGTACATGAGGATCGTTCTCTCAATGTTATGAGCGAGGATATTTTCAAAACGCAAAGGAAAGAGTTTTTTAATTTTTAGTTGGGGCGTTCTCGTCTGAATGTGGGCTATGTGCTGCTCTGAGGTCAGTGTCGAGGGGGCGAACCCCTCCTTTAATCAGCTGAACAAAGCTTTACTACTGCAATAATCTTAAGAGCTAACCAATGAGAGATGAATGTAACAGACAAATTATCTCTCCAAACTGCAGTGTTATTGATCATGTTGAATGGGATCCGTGTGTTTTATCCTTAATTCATGATTTATGACTCTATTTGTAAATCTTAGGAACAAAAGCAGGATTCTGTAGAACATATTTTCTCATTATCTCCTCAGCATTTTTAATTATTAACTTCAGCCCTCCCTATTTTCTCTTTCTTTTTTGTGCCATTAACTTACAGCTCAAGTCTTAATGCTCGACCACTTTTATTTGTAACTGTACAGTCATCGAGTTTGTAAAGGAGAAATTCAGAGCAATACTCTTTTGTTTTTGTCTCTTTCCATCTTGCTACTGTAAATAGCAGAAGAATGATAGTGATGATCACTGGCGTGCTGAAGAGGCTTGGCACAGTTTGTAGAGCTGCTTCTGATGGGTTGACTGAACACGCCGCCATGTTGAAAGACAACGCGGCAGCAGGTCAACCATCGGCAACCTCTATCCAAACGTCATGACACGCTTCCGTTACTCTCTGATTGTAGTGTGTGTGTATGTAACATGTTTGTATGCTCTGTAAATGCTTTTTTGCTTTTAAACCTGTAATTATTGTTAATGAACTGAAACAGAGGAATAAATAAAGAACTGCAATAAATTATTCTACTTAACAACAGTGAGGCCGCTGTTTAAATGTTGTGTTTGCAGGCAGACGAGGGTTTGTTTCGTTTTTCCGCTCTTGCTTGTGATTTTTTTTTTCCACCCTCTTCTTCACAGAATCAACTCCAGTAGTAACAGGAGGTTCTCCTCAGTGTTTGAGCAAGAAAACCACAGGAAATATTAGAAAAGAACTGTCAACCCAAGAAACACACTCACACACACCCTTACTACATTACTGTGTGAGAGAGCTTTAGTTTTTCATGGCCGTATTAACTCGAAACCCCTGACGTACACTGATAAAGGTAGACGATAAAGATAAACACTGCAGTTCCACACACTGTTGTGTGAAAACCTGAATTCATATTTGTGTTTTTCTGCGAGACGTGTTACCTTTACACTTTCCACCTTTGTTGCTGCGGCTGCTGCAGGAGCCCTCAGTCGTCTTGTGGTCTGTATGTGTTGCTTTTATCGCGGTTCTTGCTTCAGGGAAGTCTGGTTACATGTGCGTAAACATGTGAATGAGTTCCTGGTACTGCAACCATACTAGTGTGTGTATGCATGTGTTTTTTTTCTCTGTTCTAAACCACACATGCAGCGTTAAGCTGAAGTTCTGACTGTAGAGATCTTACACAGATTTGAATATCTAGGATGCTTTTAAGTTTGCATGACCTCCGAGTTAAAACTAGATGGTTCTTTACAGATGCTGGTTCTGGGTATTAACCATTAAGCAAAGATTAATAACGTGTATATCTTATTTTGTGGTTTTTCTCCAATATGCCATAGTCCTCCTTGCGTCTCATTCGTTAGTTCAGTCACGTGTGTCTTAGAAACAAGGAAGTGTTGTTTTAGTGAGAGGGGAGAACAGTAAAGTGCTGCTTAAAGTATCTGTCTTAAGCACAACATATCAAGCCCTCACAATACACACTTTTAAGAGCCTTGACCTGTTTTTTTAAAGTCACACCAAGCTAGCCCATTATTCGACCCAATTCTTTCTACCCTTCTGTCTACATGTTGGCTCTATTTTATGTCATTTATAGTAAATAACCCTGCAACTGGCTGTGCCCCTTTATTTTCTACACCTACAGCTGTGGGTCATTTGTGAGAGTTTTGAGATACAAGTTTATGAATTCTTGGAGCCATGATCTAGCAGCTGTTAAGAGGAACTACTGTATTACGCTGTATTACACATCCCAAGTGGACTTTTTTTGGAGTTTGTCCAAACATTACCCTGTTGTGTGATTAACATCAGTTCCTCATGATAGCATAAATTCTAAGATATCCCATTAACAAGAACTGGTGAGTTAAAAATCCAGTGAAGAGGCGTAAAGAAACAAAGGAAATTGGTGACTAATGTCAGACTTCAGGGAATTTGGTTTTTATATCTTTTCTCAGTGACAACTCAGGAATTTGTGTTTGGTTTATAGAAAAAAAAAAACAAACCAAGATCACTGAGGCAGCCAGATTGTATGACTATATAAAAGCTAACGACCTTCATTCTTATCAACGATGAATATCAAGCTCATTTTTGAAAGAACATCCCTGCTATTCTTTCTCATTGTGTCTTCTGCCTTTTGTGTGGACCTTTGTCTGGGTGTCGGTTTTTAATTGATTTCTCGAGAAGGGTGTGTGTGTGTGTGTGTGTGTGTGTGTGTGTGTGTGTTTGTTTAAAGGACATGAAACTCCGAGCGGAGGATTCCATAGAAATCAGCTGATAAGCTCACCGTCACAGAACACCTCACTTCACCTTTCACTTCTCAAAATAGTCGGGAATGTCCTGAAAACTGTGTAGCTATGAATGAAACTGCTACGTATGATTCAATCGCTGAACCGCAATAACAGACGCACACACAGTTTGAGTTTAAATCTGTGATCTCTTTTTCTACGTAAAGCCTCAAAAGTTAGGATTGGTCACACATACACACTATAAGAGTTAAGATATTACAATCAACGCTTATATCACTGACTCATCTTCCACTGTGGTGTGTCTTTGTATGTGTACATGTTCCACCCCTGCAGCCTCTTCCTCAACCTGAGATAATTATATCCTCAAACTAGTCAGGCTTTACTTGAATTAAGATGTGAGTATTATATTCAGTATGACTCAACATGTGTGTGTTTGTGTGTGTGTGTGTGTGTGTGTGTGTGTGTGTGTGTGTGTGGCAGCAGTTGTCTAGACCCAAGAGATTAAAAAAAAAAAAAAAAAATCCCCGAAAAGATCACACAGCCTGATGGTAAGGTTTGGTTTGAGCGTTGGAGTTCTGGTTTGGTATGAGGAAGAGGTTGGAGGTTAGTTAAAGTTACAACCAAATTAGAAATGAAAAGTGAGCCACAATGTCTGAAAAGGTGACACACACTCTCACAAATGTCATGAAACTGCAAAATATGAGTAAATGATTCTGCTTTCTATAAAAAATGCCAGTCATAATGTTCATGTTGTCTGTCTACATCTAGTTTGTGTTCCCATACATTCTCTTTTTAATTTTTACTATTAAACGTTGGCACCAAATTAACCAAACTAAAAGAATACTTTGAAAATGTGGGAAATTTGCTTTCTTGCTGAAAGACAGACAAGAAGATACCCTCATGTTTGTGTCGTAAATATTTTGAATAGCAGGTTAGCTTAGCTTAAAGAGCTAGCCTAGTCTAATTCTTGGCAAGAAAAGGGAAAATTACTTTTCCCAACCTGTATATTAATAACCATAAAACAAACCCTGCAAATAATAAAGCAGGCTGTGGAGTGCTCTGTGAAGATATTTTTCTGTACGGTGATGTAGAAGTTGTCGTCGACTTGGTTCCCTCCTTTAAAGTCCTATAGGATTTTTCCATTGGATTTTAGATGATAGCCGAAAATACGTTCTGTGGCAAGCTAACATTTCTGATTAT
Source organism: Plectropomus leopardus (assembly GCF_026936395.1). NCBI lineage: Eukaryota > Metazoa > Chordata > Actinopteri > Perciformes > Serranidae > Plectropomus > Plectropomus leopardus. The sequence goes on from NC_142193.1 coordinate 25,629,595, forward strand.
TTACTTGATGAATGGGGTATTAAGTGATGGATTTTATGCCATAGAAAACAATCTGAAAGTCTCTTCAGTTTGTGTTAACCACAGAACTTGCACCTAACCAAAAACCCAGTCAAAAACCCCACTGACTTCAAGACAGAGAACCAGAGTTTCTAAAATGCTAATTTATTTCTGGGTTTTAGGACTAATTCCTGGGCTACCCCCCTCAAGGTGACATTTTTAAGATATCATTTCTTGAAAAAGACTTCAGTGTCTTCCCTCAAGTGTTAGGCTGATTGATAGAAATTGATAGAAAGCACCTACGGGCATCATGAAATGTTTGGCAATGGGAGGGAAACCTGTCAGAAAGGGAAAAAAAAACACACTGGTGTTATTCTTGAAACAATGTCGAGAAGTTTTGTCATTGTTGTTTCGCAGTCTGATAATATTTTCACAACCTGGATACTCGTCATTTCACATTTTACAATCGGTTTGTGTTAAAGTTAAACTCTGGGTTCGGACAAAGAGACGGTTTCACCAATTTTCTGCTGCAACTTCCCAACAGTTTGGATGAATGCAAGAGCCCTTTGTTAGAATGTGTAAAGGGTGTTCCTATTTAATCACCACTGTGTTTCACATGCTGTTCCCATTTAACCATGGCATTATTTCTCAAGACTAGACTAGTCTTAAGAAAAGCCTGTGTAACGTCATCCATATAGTGTTTGCAGTTTGTCTGTCAAACACGCAGTATGAGTCATGCATTCAAACCAGGTATACCCACCTGTTTCAGAGTTGCCACACCCACTATGAATGGGTGACATGTCAGTCAGTATAAATAACTTTAATATGCAAATTCATCTTCTAATCTCTGTGTGCATTAGCCAGACATAGTATTTTGACTTTCTTTTAACCTTTCACCTGCTTTCTTCTGTTACTTTTATTCCACTCTGCTTCTTTAAAAGTGTTTTGAATGATTGCTGCATATAAAGTGTTTATCATAACTCTAGACTGAAACATGAACAGTTACTCTAATCCTAATCTTGATCTAACATGCCTCTATAAACCACGAATACCCTGCCTAAATTTCCCACTTCCTCTTGAGGAAATGTTGTGCACTGGGTCCTCATTAAAAGTACAACACACACACACACACACACACACACACACACACACACACAATCACACACTTCATTATGTGTCACCTTTGCCCGTTTCTGGTAAGTGTGTGTGTCTAAGCGTAACAGTCCATTTTCTACCAATGTTGCCCCGCCCACCTGTCACTTTATCCTACACAGATGAATCACTGTGGTGACGCTACTGTACGCCACCGTGTCACACTTCCTGTCTGTCTGTCTGTCCCATTGTCTGTAAAATAGCATGGACAAAGTGTGTTATTGTAACTTTGTATCTGTCCAGGGGGGAAAAAAAGTGAAAAAATAACTAAAAATTCAGCAAAGTTAGTTTAAATATGTTTTATTTCAAATACATTAAAAAATATAAAAATATTCATATATATCAATATCAGTTAAGACAAATTTAATATCTGCCTGGCAGAAGTGGTTGAATCAGAGGTGAGCTGCCTCTACTTACAGTACAACTTAACACCAGACCTTGTGACTCCAACACTCTTTGACGTCCTCTACAGTATCTTATCTGCATGCGAGCAGATTTTAAGAAGACATCAAGTGGTATTTGAGCCATCGATGCTGGCAAACATTCATTTGTTATGTAAACATTCAACATTAGAGTATTAAAGTCTGCTACAGAAGTAAATCCTATTGGTACCACAGCCTGGGATGGTTTCGGCCTCCAACAAGTCCACTCTGTTGATGCTCTAAAAGTCCTTCCACAATCCATTTTTAAATACTTTTGGGCCTCTTTAGGCCACAAACAGTCAACTACAGCCAACCCCATCAGTTCTTTTATCTCTGTAAAAGCTCCATTACGTCTGTAGACTTCTCTTAATGCAGCGTTTTCCAAGTTTTCGTGCAACCTCAAGACCAGAAGGCGCTCTGTGCGTGTGAAAGTTGAGTCTCTGGAGGTTCTGTATGTTGAAATGTCACTCCCAGTCCAGCCAGCCTGTGCTTTACTGTGGCGAAAATGTCTCTTCTGGAACATTTTGCCGCAACATGGCGATGCAGTCTTAACTTCCATCACTTGATGGACAGACTTTACCAAACAGTCTTGTTTACCATCACTTGGTAAAAGCTGCCGTCTTGAAAGTAAAAATAATACTATCAGAACTTTACACTGCAAGCTAGTCATAGTTTGTAAGGGAACTCCAACAGGAAGTCTTGCACAACATGAGTAATCTGCAGCTTTGGCACCTGGCTTTCTCCGCCACACAGCTCCATGATGCGCTTTCTGCACAACTCTTGCAGCGTCGGCTCCCATTTCCTGTACGGGATGCTGAGGCTCTTCTTGGGAGAGTTGACGTAATGCTCCAAGAGGGCGAAGAGCGTCGGGAAGGATCGCTCGTTGCCCGCCAGTGAGAACTTTTGCCGCTTGTAGTCGATGCGCACGCTGACCGGCCCACTCTTGCCGTGGTAGGACAGCGTGAAGAAGACGTCTTTTTGGCGGCTGTCACGGATGAGGAAGCTGCCCAGAGGAGCGTCTCGTAGCATGCGATGGGCGTCCTCAACTCCCAGCGGGCCCCAGTAGAAGCCGCTGCGCTCGAGCTTGGCTGCAGTGTCTGTGATGATCTTGCAGTCCTCTTTGCAGGAGAAGGTGGGGAAGTGGGTCAGATACACAGAGGGGACGGACACAGATCTTGGGTTTGGATCTGGAGCGGCTCGATGCTGAAGCTGATCTGACTCTGTGCGGCGAGGGCTGGCCAACGATGACGATGAGGACAAGGAAGATGATGAGGACGATGATGAGGATGATGAGGATGATGATGAGGATGACGAGGACGACAAGGATGACGAACTTGACAACTGGATCTTGTCACTGCCTTCCACCGTGCTGTCGGCTACCATCCTACAGGGGAGAGCGGCCCCAGACCCTCTCCCATCTCTAACCACCACACTGACATCCTGCCAGAGACAAGAAAGAAGAAATTATTATCTATGTAAACAAATTACATTTTTCAAAGTCAGTTGCCACAGACTGCGGCCGTGAACTTTGTCACTCACATCAACAACACACAACCTTTAGGAGATGCTATGTAAGGTCCTAATACTCTATATGGACCTCTGTGTGTGTGTGTATGTGTGTGTGGGTGGGGGGGTGGCGGGGTGACACATAACTCAGTCTCTTTGACTGTAGGTTAGAAAGAATTTCAAGTTTCCATGGAGCGCCACAGTCTTTGATGTGAGTGGAATCTGCGGTCAGGCCCGAATACAGTCAGCTATGATGTCAGCCACAGTTAGGTTAGTGTACACTGGCTGCACGCGCACACACACACACACAGTTTATAGCAGCAATTTTTCTTTATAGCTTCTGCTTTGATGACTGAAACACCATTTTTTTTTCAAACAGATTACAAAAGACAAAAAATAGTTATCTCTTACACAGTCAAATTAAAATATGTGTGAACCTACTAAAGTTAGTCCAGACTGCCTTACAATTTTAAGTTGACTGAACTTGAGTTGTTATTTTGTTGTTATTCAAAACAAACTTTTCTAGTCAAATAAACTTCAATTGTACTTAAATCTTTCTGTTTACCTTAATTCTTTATTTTATGTTATAAAATGACTTAACTACAACTGAATTAAGATCAAGTCTATTTTATTTAAATTTATTTTTAAATGTATTTGTTTTTAATCATTTCAAAAGTACTCAAGTTCAGTCAGCTTAAATGTTTAAAGCTAACTATTTTAAGCATACATGCATACATGAGTTTCTAATGACATAAATGGTTTGAAATATCAAAATGAACTGATGTGATGAAGTGATGACCATCTGCAGATACTCATCCGATAAGTACTCAAGACAGTTTGTACCCAAATCTTATCACATTTCAACATGTCTATCCTGTGTGTGCTTCACCTTCTCCCATTGTGAATTACCTAAAACTTGTGCCACGAGTTAATGAAAAATAGCTTCACATTCCAGGAAAAGGTAATGACTAACAGGTGCTGACCTGTGTTGTAATTTTGGGAAACTTAGGTTCCAACGCCAGGCTATCACAAACAGATGTTTGAACCATAAAAATGGATCAAATTCAAAATATAATCATATTTATTTTTTTTTTAAAAATCTATTTATATTTAGAGCGAGTGTTTCTTTGATAGTGTGCCTGTTTTATTGACTGCATCGCCACATGCAGTTTAATTGTCCACAGCGAGCTGATGTTGAACATCTGGGCAGATCAAACAGGAGGAAGACTGAAACTCCACAGTGCGTTTTTGCACCAAAAAAGTCCGTGTAGCCACAGTTAAACATTTGAATCCATTATTTTTTCCATTGCACAAGCGCAGAAATGGGCAGCCATGACTGTTGCATAGCATCATTTTTCACCTCAAATACACACAAAAGAGCATAACTCCAGTTTGTATAGTCTTACCGTTTTGTTCTAACAACAGCGGCTGTTTAAAGATCCCTTTGTCTGTATTTCCAAAGTGCAAACTGCGTTGAAATCAGTAAATATCCTGCAGGTAATCCGTGCCGCAGCGCGGTGTTGGACGGCAACGTTGCATTTGACAGCTCGGGAAAGACTCAGAGTCGAGCTGCTGGCCGTGATTTCCAGCCGTCAGGTCGTTGTCTGCTGTGTGTTTGCGCTGGTATGGTGCTTATTTCTCGTGTCTTTATAAAGCTCCTTTGCTCCGCCCTTGTTCATGTCCTTTCTGTCAGAGAGGACCGGCTTACAGGCAGACAGCCAGTTTCTGAGAAGCGAAAGTGAAACTCGTTCAGTTCTTTTCAACGCAGCTATTATTATTAAAGGATTTCGAATAAACCGCAAAGCCACATGATAGCAGGACGTTTACAGAAAGACAGGTGACATATCCGAGTAATGACAGCTGCCATTACATATGCTTCGAGTCTTTTAAAAAAAATTTTACGAGGATTTTCTCTCTCTCTCTCTTTCTCTGTATGCCTTTGATAAGATCTATTTTATTGAGTCATGACAGATGCATTGTTGTAATTCAGGCAATTAAACATGCAAAAGTCAAAAGTCATTTCAAAAGAGCACAGGGTGTGCTCAGTATATTCTGTGGGATGGCCCTGTCTGAAACGTTTTGCATATCTAATGACATATCAAGTTAAAAGTCTTTCATGTCTGGTTTTGGCTTTAGTCTCAGTTGACATTTCAAACAGATCTTGCAGAAGTTCCCGAAAAAATTAGAAACATCAAGTGCTTTAAAAAAAAAAAAAAAAAAGATAAGCACGGAAAATGATCTTTGTAGTCAGATAGCATACATGTGTGATCATAGGTGAACATTTTTGTGGCATTGATGGATTATTGCAAAAACTAAACTAACATGTGTGACCAGAAAGAGATTCAAAATGACTACTAACAGACACAAAACAGCACAAAGAGATGCAAAACAGCTGCAAAGAGACTCGCAACAACTACAAAAAGGGGCAAAACAACCAGAAAGAGACTCAAAATGACCACAAAGACACACAAAAAGACCATAAATAAACACAAAACAACAACAAAGAGATGCAAAACAGCTTAAAAGAAACATAGAGACTCACTACAATAACATAAAGGGGCAAAACGACCACAACAAAACATGAACCGGCTACAAAGAGACACAAAACAACTACAAAGAAATGTTAAACAGCTGCAAAGAGACTCACAACAACTACCAAAAGGGACAAAACAGTCACAAAATGATTAAAAATGACTACAGAGAGACTCAAAATGAGCACAAAATAGCATAAAATGACTGCAAAGACACACAAAAAGAACATGAGACAGAATACTTACAAAGAAATATAAAACACCAGCTATGAGACACACAGAGACTGACAACAACTACAAAAGGGGCAAAATAATCACAAAGAGACACAAAATGACCACAAACTGATGCGAAACAGCTGCAAAGAGACTGATAACATACAAAAAGTGGTTAAGCAACTGTAAAATCTCCATGTTTTACTCCTATGTAGGAGAGTTGGGGGGGGTTTCATGTCTGTGCCCGGAGGCCCATTGTGTCTCGTAATCCACACTCATGTTTGGCAGAGGGGGGACACAGGACATGTCCCCCTCAATATTTAGAATATGTTCAGCAGTTAGGATTACAAAAAAGCAGTAGTGAACAGCTGACTAGAGCCATGTGGGGAACCAAATCTGGCCTCTTCTGGACTTCTTCATTTGTTGTCAATAGCTCTTCTGCAGAAAATGTGTCACGTGGCCCTCACTTTTGGGCTAATTCATCTCAGAAATGCTCATGTTGTGACATCCTGGCAATCATTTAATTGTTTTGTCTTTCAACATTAAGCCACATCAGGCTGATTCTACTGTGAGTCCTTGTGTGTGTGTGTGTGTGTGTGTGTGTGTGTGTGTGTGTGTGTGTGTGTGTGTGTGTGTGTGACACATGATAGGTAGTATCCCTCTTTAGCTGTGGTTAAATGGTGGCTGTTTCATGACCAGTGAAACTCGGAGGTGTGTTGTTTCTGAGTAAGTGCCGACTGTTTCACATGAAGCCACATCACTCTGTGCCCCAATTTATAATTACATAATTAGAAGTAAGTACCAAAATGACAGCAGAAAAACTTTAAATTGAAGATGGACATTTTTGAAATCTCACCTTAACATTATTCTGAGAGATTCTTTGCTTTTGTTAGCCTGCTGTGTTGTTTATGCAGATGATTGTAAGTGACTTCATGACTTTTTCATACCAAATGATTCATGTATTGGGCATTTAGCTTACACGATAATTCTATATATAGCTGCACTAATATGCACAAATAAATGTGGGAATGATAGGTTGAGTGGTGTTTTTAGAGAGTCAGATGAACTAAGCCCCAGACGGCCCTGCTGTTAGGTTACTCAAGAGCAAACAGAAAGTTAAGGAAAGACTTGCGGTCAGCTGGCATGGCTTAAAGAGGCAGAGAGACAGGCAGGCAGACAGACAGATGATAGCAAAGAAATGCTGTTGGTGAGGTCATGGTGTGTGTGTGTGTGTGTGTGTGTGTGTGTGTGTTTATGTGTGTGTGTGTGTGTGTGTGTGTGTGTGTGTGTCATGATTAGTTTCATTTTATCAGGACTAGTCTGACTCAACTAGTACTCAGATTAGTTTGTTTCAGTATATCTGCTGGTGTTAAGCATGCCCACTCTGTAGCACTGAGATAAGAAATTTGGGCTTTGTATCAGTCTTGCATCACCCATCTTCCTTATCAGGCAATGGTTAAAATGTGTTTACTCCTCCACCTCCACCACACAGTAAACAGGCATGCAACCTGTTTTGTTTTTTTTTGTATCCAATATCCCAACTGTTAAAGGGAAACTCCACCCATTTTACACATCAAAGTCTGTTTACAGGTCTTGGAGAGTACTATATATATATATATATATATATATATATATATATATATATATATATATATATATGTGTGTGTGTGTGTGTGTGTGTGTGTGTGTGTGTGTGTGTTAAAGGTGCTGTCAAATTCTTTCAACTGAGTCTCTCAATTGAGTCAATAGTTACAGTTTTAATTTGGCCCTGTGGAAGTGGGATATTTGTAGTGGCCAAATGGGGTAATTACATCTGTCATGTGATGCCCTGTCATTTTATACACAGCAATTTAACTTTTTTGGCTTTATGTGCCCTCAAACAACTATCATAGGAAAAAAAGGCTTTCCCCTCCAATGCTGTACCCGGTTTCTTCATACATGCATGGTTTATGTTCACAAATATTCTTTTTTTTTTGCTTTTTTTTTCCTTTTACCAATAGTTTTCAGGTTTTTGCCTATATTCTGAAAAAGTACCTATTCCTACTGAGCTGTTTGAATGAAAATGATTATTCCACCAATATTTCTTTGCACATGCAGCCAAGCATACTCTGATTAACGTGCCCTTACATTGATCAAAATATGGAAAAGTTGAAGAGCTGGAGCAGCTAGTGCCATTTTGCTGCTTTACATCAAAGTAGGATATTTTTTTTAAGTTTTCCACTGACGTCAGACATGTTGGACCTTGTGACCCTTGTGATCATAGCCTCCTTCTTTTATGTCTACATTGTGATTTTTGACGTACCTTGCACAAGTCTTTCAAAACGTGTAAAAGTAGGAATATTTTCCCCTCCGACCAATAGTGTGGGCTTTTCTTTTGGCATGCATCTCTACCTCAGAGCCTTGCAAACTGTTGACAGTTTGTTCTGTGTACAATGCACAGAGCTTTGAAAATGAAAAAGACTCTGGGGGTGTGGAGTTAGAAAGAAAGTAGCTTTCCTGACTTCTCTGGCCCTTTGCTTGAGGCTAGCAGCCCTGGCAACATTAATTACTACTACCATAACACACCCAAATCTCCACCCACTTGAATATCACAAGGAAGAAGAATGTGAGCAATATAAAAAGATGATAAGTGTAGTTCTGCTTTGATACGCCCCAATGTTGTAAGAGTGCAATGCCAAATTACTGGAGCATTCTTTTAATGGTGCCCTTTGACCCTTAAACAACTTTTAAAAAGCAACCACTACTTCTAAGAATTGGCCTCATATCTCATGGTGGACCAGCACTGTTATTGTTACTTTTTTTAAACATGCCTTTGTTTCTACTCTGAAATTTGACAAATAACATTTTTATCTGCACTTTATAAGCAAAGAGTTCATCCTCTGCAGCAGTGTGTGTTTTAAGGGTGGCACTGAGAATAATTGCTGATACCGGAAATAAAGTGTATTTTTATTTCTTACTAGGGTGTTGAATGTTATCTGCTCGAGTTGGCGCATGCAGTATGCATTTAGATCTGTGCAGCAAGATGTGATTCAAGTACGGAGAGAGGTGAGGCAGAGAGAGGGAGGAGTGGGTTTACTGCTCTCTGCTTAATCAGAAACACACTATCCCAGCAGCACTGGATGTCTGCTGCTGTCTCTGCATGTGTGTCTGTTTGGGATTTCTTGCGGTCATTGCATTTCTGAATCACTATTATCACATACTGTGCAATTCGGTTTGTAACAGTGTGTTATGTGTGCATGTGTGTTGCATACATTCAGTGTTTACATGCATTTGCACGTGCACACGCTACTCCATGAGTTTCATTTCTCTGAAAGGGGGAGAGAAGCTAGAGACTGAAACGTAGCCAGCTCAACAGAGTGCCTGTTGTGTCTGATTACAGATCCTTACAGACTATTCAGAGTGTGTTGGTGTGTGCATGAATGAATGAATGCAGCAGTTCAGCAGAAACTACATCCAACACATGCATTAATATAACAAAATTACAAGGAGTGGACACTGTGTTGCAGTAAGAGTTATGTGGGATCAGTTTTAGTTTTTAGAAGGTATTTGTCGCTGTATCCATGAAAATGTATTAACTACAGCTTATTTTTTGTTGTTTTTCATATGCATGAGAGTTTGCAGTGTGGGAGGACTCATTGATGGATGACACATGGATAAAAAATGTAGAGTAGGAAAAATCAATGTTTTGTTTTCCTGCAGGAGCCCTTTGTAGGAAACCATATGAGCTTTGTTTGAGTCTGTATCCTGAATGTTTAAAGTTTGCATGTTTGATTGAAGATGCTGACACATGATAGCTGATTATTAGTGCTCAATATAAGCAAAATGAATCAACATATCACGGCACATGCATTCAAGTTTGTGCAGGATCAAGGTGCAACTGTGGTGCTGCTGTTTTCACTTCTAACTTTTGGGATCTGCGGAGATACTGGGAACTATTACAGAAAAAATGTACTAATATATTACAGACCTGCGCTTTTCAGTTTAATAAAGATCACATGCTATTTTGAATTGTTTTGTAACACCTGGAAATTTGACACCTTAGTCATTTTGTGTCTCTTTGGCGTTGTTTTGTCTCTCTTTGTACTTGTTTTGCCCATTTTTGTATCATACTTTGTGTTGTTTTTTTTTTTTTGCATCTTTGTTTTTATTTTGCGGTCTTTTGGGGTAATTCTTTGTCTCTTTTGGTCATTTTGTGTCTCTTTGTGAGTATTTTGTTCATTTTCGTAGTTATTTTGTGTCTCCTTGTAATCATTTTGGGTCACCTTGTAATTGTTTTGCCCATTTTTGTACTAACTTTGTTTCTCTTTTTAGTTGTTTTTTGTCTCGTTGTGCTTGTTTTGTGCTGGTATTGACTGTTTTAGTTGTTATTTGATTCTCTTTGTAGTCATTTTCTGTCTCTTTGTGCTTGTTTGGCCCCTTTCTCTGTGGGTGTGTCCTTATATGTGGCTTTGCGTGTCAGGTGAACTCAAACTTGCATATCCCTGTGGGTTTTTGTTGAAAGCTACTCCCTGCCTCACTTCACATGTCCACAAACAAAACTCTGCAAGTGATTCTCTGCAAACGGGAGCTCTGTTTTCATCAAAGCGTACAATTTATTTGTTCTCCTAGTTTCTACTGGCCATGGTTATCATTTGCACAGTTGCCAGAAGTGACTAATTGAGTTACGGGAGGGAAATTAGTGTGTGCTTGTTATTCTCTGCCATCCATGTCATTCTTCCTTTCGTACAGTATCTTTTGTCTCACTGTGTAATTTCAATCACCATTCTTGTATTGTTGCATCCAGGGAGTTCCATGCTGCCTCATTGACATAGAGTTTATTTTAATTTATATCTATTGTCTTGCAGATAATCACTGGTTTTACTGTAAGTGCAACATCAACGCTCCCACCCCCTCCCCTCTACATGCAGTCATCAGGTCTTGCTCCATAGCAGAATGTACTTTCAAAATGAGGACAATCTGAAAATGAGGAAAAACATACCTTCAATTGTCTTCTCAGCTGCACTTTCAGCTTTTTTATGCTTTCATTTTTATGTATTGTGTATTTAGTGATAAGGATTGCTGGTCATTTCTCTGCTGCTGAATAGACAGTGTCAGTGATAAGACTCGAATGGCGGTTACAGTGAATACTCAGTGTTATCTTAACATACAGAGCATACATACAGTGTGTCCTGATGTGCCCTGGTGCACTAAACCAATCTAAATAATATTTAAATGGGCTGTCTAACCTTTATTGTGTGTGTGTGTGTGTGTGTGTGTGTGTGTGTGTGTGTGTGTGTGTGTGTGTGGGTGTGTGTGTGGTTTCATTTTGTATGGTTTATTATCACACACTCGTTATTGGTTTATGAATGGCCTTACAAGAAGACATAAAACAAAGGCGGTAGAGGAAGAGAAGAGAAACACAAAGTATAACTAAAGACACATAAAAAAAGACAAAACATTAATAACTGTGATCATCTGTTAAAAAACAAGACTAGGAAAGTTTGTGAGGAAGATGACGTCTTACACTCTGGGAGATTATCATGTTTGGATGCTAGTTATTATAAAAACAGATATTCTACCTTATCACTTGGAGGAAAAGGCAGTCATGTTTTTGCGCTTGCCTGTAAGTGATCTCATTTGGCTTCCTCCTTTTGAAGTCACCAACTACCATAACTAATTATTATTCATTTTGGCATTTCCCAGCCTCTTAGGCAACTATCTGACCTGCAGCCAAAAGTCCTTAAAAGGACTGTTCACCCTAAAATCAGATAAATATATTTCTCCACTTCTCTGCCATGCTATTTATCTGTGGTGCTATTATTTTGATTTTTTTGGTGGAAGTTGCCATGTGTTGGAGATGTCTGCCTTCTCTCCAATATAATGGAACTACATGGCACTTATGGTACTTACTTGGTTATGGTGCTCAAAGTACCAAAAATACATTTGAAAAACTCAACAGCAATGTATCTTTCCAGAAATAATGAGCCTGCAGTTAAGTTTGGCAGAGAAAAAATAGCTCCTACATAAAAGTGCTCACAACAAGATCTGTGGATAATCTTGAGTAACCAGCTCATGATTTCTGGAGAGACTTTGCTGCTGACTTTTTCAAATGTATTTTAATGTCTCTTCGAGCACCACAAGCCGAGTGCCATCGAGTTGCCACTCTGTTAGAGAGGAGGCAGGCATCTCACACTGCAACTCACAACTCATCTAGACTGATTAATAGCACTACAGGTAAAAGGACAAATGTGTGATTTTGATTTTGGTGAACTGTGCATTGAATGTCAAACTTGTAACCACTTCTTTTACCTTCTTTCTGAATGTTGTGTAAGAGTTGATCTGAGGGAAAACATAAACAAGCAGGAACTCGGCAGCTCCTGAAAAAGTTCCAAACCAGTAAATTTGATCCAGTAGTTCCTGTATTCGCCTGTCAAAACACAATTCATTCGGGATGAAAGTGGAAGTAGAGCTGCTGTGAAATGAGAAGCTGCATTTCAGTGTAGATTGCCTAATTATAGTAAGAAGGTACTATTCAGTAATTTCTGAGTCACATTACAAGTAAACTTTGCCATATCTACAAGCAGTTGTGAAATCTAGATTATAAGAAATCATAATAAGTGACCTAAGGTTATTCTGCTGAATGTGAAAGCCCAATGTCTTCTGTGAATATCTGCTTATTGGAAGCACAGCAGTTCCTTTTAACTGCCGGCCAATAAAATCCCTCAGGGATTTCCTGAGGCTCAACTTTATGTTTTTTTTTCACAGAACAGCTGCTTTCTGAGGAAGAAATTCACAAGGCCAAATTCAGTTCGAGATCTGAGAGATAAAAGCACTCCGAAAATGACAGAAATGTTTAATTTTAAAGTTATCTTTGTGCCCTCATTAGTTGTTTTTTTTTTTTTTTTAAAAAAAAACCATATTTAACTATAATTATAACATGTTTGTTACTTTTATAAGTTTTACATTTGAATATACAACACAATGTACAAACAACAGAACTTTTCCCCAAATGAATATATGGCAGTGTGGAAATAGATAAATAAATAAATAAATAAATAAATAAATAAATAGATAAATAAATAAATAAATAAATAAATAAATAAAAACAGGAAGTTTGAAACACAAATTTGACATGAAAAGGCCAGAAATACATAATTTAAAAGAAAACAAATTGCAGTAAATGAAATGAAAAAGTATGTAAATACTCTCATCCCTCAGTCATATTTCAGAAACTGATGTGTCTGTGTTTCCTGGGTGCTCTGACAGAACAATACCATGTTATTGTTTTCAGTTTGCTCTTTCCAAAAAGTGGTCAGTGCAGAAACAGCTCTGGAAGAACAACTTGCTCCTGACCACCAACTCACTCAGCCATTGTTAACCATGTCTGTCAACACCCTTCTGCTGAAATACAAAGTTCATTCAGCAAGTGAAACAGTTTACAGTAACATAGTTACAGTAAGTGAATCAACAAGTTTACTTGAGAGGCCAGAATCGCTCTGAGAACCAGTCTGACAGCTGCACTGTGAGAGTCTCTATAGGAGCTCACCCATGATGACATGAAACTTCTGGGGAACTGTGAGGAAGAGGTCAGTTTCCGACTAATGTGTTGTTCACACTGATCCAGAAAAACACATCATCTTGCTGATAGGGTTTGAGATTAACTGTTTTTAGTTGGAATCAGAACGTAATTGTTTATCAAAACATGGCAGTGTTTTTTATGCTATAAAAGGCACATGAAACAGCCTTTATAAGTGGCAAAGAAATATAAATGTTGCAAGAAGAACTCATTGAAAGCCTTTCCTAAATTAGCAGTTTGGTCACAGTTGGGTACACGATCAGGTTTAGGCAACAAATCTCGAGTCAGTTTAAAAAAAAAAAAAACATGATGGTTCGCCTTTAAATAATGTCAAATAACAAGACCTACTTAGACAAACTATGTTTGGTTATTGAAACAACTTTACATTGACTTTTAGTTTTGCACGGGACACAGAATAATATCTTGTACTCTTGATGAACCGATGAAGTAAAATTAATAAATAATAATAATATAAACTTGATGAACAGTTAAATAAACTTAACATGAAAAGAAGTATAGTTGTATAATGAAAAGAACATGTGCATGGACAGAGACATACCAAAACCTTAAAAAAACAGAAGAGTCACTCATCTTTATCCAGCACATTTCACAATTCACACAGCTGTGCCTAACAAGGCTGACAAAGCATGTACAAGGTCTCGCTCGTGCAGTATCTTAACACACAGACTTACTGGAGACAGTGAAAGACAGTGAAGGACAGTGAAAGTCCTGATGACATTAAACAATGATATCACACCACAAAGTTACTCATGATTACATTTGCATTATTAGAAAATTATTATTTTCTCCGACTCTCCTGGATAAAAGTCAGTGGTGGTTTGATCCATCCATCTGAGCTGACTTTCTTGCTCTTTTTACTGAGTCGCTAACTTCCACCTAGGCTCCCGTAATAATGACTACAGCCACTAAAGGCCGCTGACCAATGATAAAAACAAACAAAAAAAAAGACATGGGTCATAATTTTTGCATCTTTGCAGCTGGTATGTGTTTAAATTAGATAATAGTGTATGCATAAATTTGGCACAAAATTGGCCCCTTTCTATGCAAATGAATCACATTGTAAAAACATTTATATATATACATATATATATATATATATATACATATATATATATATATATACATGTATACGTGTGTGTATGTGTGTATATGTATATGTATATGTATATATATGTATATATGTGTGTGTGTGTGTGTGTGTGTGTGTGTGTGTGTGTGTGTATATATATATACATATATATATATATATGTATATAAATGTTTTTGCAGTGAACTGGATGACTCATCATGTGCTAGAACACGCCACAGTGCTTTTTCATGTTAGGAAGAGAATGATTTAAAACTATGCAAAATTAACATCAACACTCATTCAGTTCTCTCTGTCCTGGACCAAACATTATTCCATTTACCTCACAGTTACTTCGGTTCATTTAGAGGCCCAGAGCCTGTTGGTCAAGTTTCCTACTTTACTATTCCTGCACTGTTAGCCAGAGTCCACTCAGCCAAGAATCATGTGTCCCCTCGTCTCCTGTCAGCACCTTCAGCACTCTAGAGTCCATCATTCTCAGTTGCTAGCTGTTGCTGAATCTACATTCCAGTCCTTCCCTTTCCATTCAGTCAGCAGTTATTGGCCTTGTTTGCTCAGTAAATAAAATGTGCTAATTGGAACTGATGTAGGCTACTGTGTAACCAATGTGGTAAGAGGTTCCCAACATTACACAGAACTGTATTGCTTCATTTTTTCTCCGTATTTTTCTTGTGAGGAAAGTTAAAATTCAGCATTATTATCATTATTATTATTATTATTATTATTATTATTATTATTATTATTATTATTATTATTATGGTTATTATTATGGTATTTATCATTATTATTATTATTATTATTATTATTATTATTATTATTATTATTATTATTATTATTATTATTATTATTATTATTATTATTATTATTATTATAGGCATGAATACAGCATGCATGATCTCACAGTCTGTAGTGTGACAACCCCTCTGCTCGGTTTCTCTTCTTCATTAGGGGAAAATAACTGAAAACATATACTCAATTACTGCACTTAAGTATAAAAGTACTTGTATTTTACTTTAATATTTCTATTTTATGCCACTTTTAAATTTTACTACTTTGCATTATAGGGTACAATTAATGTACTTTTCACTCTACATTTATTTGACAGCTTTGTTTACTGGTTACTTTGTGGATTTTTTCAAAATATAAATCGACTACTACATTACAATACAAGTTAAGACAAGTTAACAGGTTAACAAATTCATGCATCAAGAATTTTAATCCAGTAATATATATGATTGTGAAATTGGGGTTTGTTTGTTTTTTTAACTTTTGATACTTTAACCCTTTGAAACCTGAAGCAACATCACTTTTAGTGTGCTGCTTTCATATTCAATCTTTGAACCCAAAGCAAATTGGTTTGATTTCTTTTAAAAAAGGAAGAAAAAAAAGGTAGCGAGCAACTTGATAAAAAATGTTCCACAAATTGCAAGATTTTTTTAGATTTAGAAAATTATTTTTAAAAAGCTAGGGTAAAATGTCTAAGGAAAAAAAAGAAAAAAGCCAGGGAAAAACAATATTTTTCACGATATATAATCACATATTTAAAATGATGTTACATAATTATTATAATTTTTTAAAACATTTTTCCCATGTTGTCTCCGTCTTTATTTATTTTTTTGTATTTCTTATTAATTTTTGTGTCATTTGTTTTTTTGTCAGTTGCCCTTCATGGTTTTGAAAGAATTAAAGCCAGTTTACCAAAGTTTTAATGGATGTTTTAATGCCAATATTTCTGTACTTTTACTTGAGTAAAGTTTTGATTGTGGGATGTTTTACCTGTAACTGAAAATTTCTAAACAATGGTACTGCTACTACGACTTAAGTAGAAGGTCTGAGTACTTCTTCTTCGCTCTGATTGTGCTGTGTTTTGCATACTTAATTGAGTGCAATCAGTGTAATGGGGAGCAGCTGGGTCCCATGTGCTCATGCACACGTAAAACGGATCCGCCGTCAGTCTGTGCTGGCAGACCTCCTCAACACACCTCTTTGCTTTGTGTCCTTTGGTTTTCTTTCTCTTTGTTTTTACAGCATGTTTTCACTCACCACAGTTTTCTCCACTCTCTTTATGACTTGTTTAATTTACTTTTTTGGTAAATTTATCACTTTATTTGGTTGTTACCTGTGCATCTCACACTTTCCTGTCCAACCAAAGAGCCTGGCTGCGACAGTTAGCTCCACCACATTTAAAGTCTGATTCAAAACTAATTTGTGAATGATCCACGTCATGCTGTGTATCTGTGTTATCAGCTACTACCAACAGTTGAGTCTGTTGATGACCTGGCTTAGTGGCATTACTACTGTTCATAAAAATTTTGGCCTTCTGCCCTACTCCTCACAGTTCTTGCCGATGATAAACAGACAGTGTGCAACAAATCCTCCCCTTGGTGGAAATTTATTTCCAAAATTGCTGCATGTGGATGCTATTGTGCACACAGCTGTCAGCATCAAGACATCTGCCAAAATGAAGTCTGCCCAGATTTATATTTGGTTCTGAGACTTTTGCCGCCATGTGCTCTTTGTAAAATAGCAATCTGCAGTGGTGGCAGGAATCAAGGAGGCCGTCGTCAAAATGAAACTGAAATCTAACAGCCAGATCAACCTGAAATTAAAGGTCTTCAGATTGTTGAGATGAGAATTTGAGTGCTGTTGAGTTGTTTTCCTGCAGCTCCTCCTCTTTCTAGGAAAAGGAGCTAAAGTTAAGAAATGAAGCGAGGGCTGGACTAAAGGGAGGAGTGAAAAGAACAGTTTGTTGTCAACAGAGCAGCTATCTGAACCGTCATCAGTGTGAACAGGCAAACACACGTCAAGTTGACAGTTGGAGGACAAATTGTTATCATGCCAGGCACAAAAATACACTCATGCACACACACACGCACACACACACACGCACACACACAACTGCAGACAATTATTGGCCTACACATATGCAACACATAATGCTTTGTATCATTGTGTAACTGCATGCCAAAAAATGTTGTGTGTTCATAAACAAGACAGAGTAAACAGTCTATTTGTGTGTGTTTATCTTCTTTTTGTGGTCCATGTCAATTTCAGTTGCTGCATTGTAACAAGAATACCGCTGTTTCTTAGGAACCTGAAAGTGAAAGTAAAGTCATCAGTCTCTTATCTGCATGATACTGATTGGCTATTTTTCTTCAAGCAGCCCTCAATAGATTTTTTGTAGATTTTTCATCGTAATCTTTCAGGCAGGCTTGTAAATTCAATTTATTATTTTATTTTATTTTATTTTTTAATTTAATTTTAGTTTAGTTTAGTTTAGTTTAGTTTTGTGGCATAAAGGATAAAACCAAAAATTAGCAATAACAAATAAGAAAAAAAATGTACCAGAGAAGTAAGAATCCTAAAAGGCTTATAGTTAAACCAGCCCTCTAAAATGTATAATTTGTCCTTATACAATGAAAATTTGATATTTTAACATAATGAAATAAGAAATTAAAGGGGGGAAAAGCTCTAGTAAGAGTATTAATGATAAATAAAACAAGCGTAAACATAATAGATATATAGAACCTCATTTTGGGTATTTCTCCAAAACATTCACAGAAGATCTACCTAATAATTAATTACTTAAACCAACAATTAAAGGTGTGATTGTTTATTTCTTAACTGTAAGTGCGTCTTGATTTCTTCAGGGTCTTCTTCCAGGAAACACAAACTTAATCCACAAACCAATGATAATTCGTACTCTAGAAAATAAGGATGTGAATCAAAGGGAAATATCGTTGGGCAGGTTCATTTAAAAATTAGAAAGATTCTTCCTTAGAATAGTGAGTTGACACTGAGGTAGTTTTGGGGAATTTATCATATCTGCGCAAAGTGAAAGACCAAAGGACAAGGAAGAATTTCAGGTTCTTGGAAAAGTTCTCTTGAAATTCTCATTTGCCAGAAACACTAAAGAGAAAGTAAATCTGTTGAAAATGGTTATTGGAGTGTATCACATGCCCGCATGCACCCATCAGTTTTTCTACACACCTGAGTGCTAGAATCCCTGCTGTAAAGAAAGTCTTGAACAATAAGCTGTTTATTTTATGGCATGTCTTAAATATCTGCGCTGCTCTTATCCCCACTGTTTACGAAAAGGTTCATTTCCAATATAATATCCAGATATATATTGCTCTGCCATGGCACAGTCTGAGGCATTTTCTTTTTAATAAAAAGTGAAGCAGGTACACATGTACGAGTCAATAAAGCAGTGTGGTTCTTTGTTTATTCCTTGCTGTAGTCAAAGCGAAGTTCTGCTCATACAAAAAGTGATGCCAGAATCGTGATTTTAACGCTTCTCTTTCTACATTGCTTTGTTTGAATGCTTGTTTTTTTCAGTGACTCAGCTTCTCTCAGTATTTAATCTGGAATTCCTCTGCAGACTATCAAGTGTAACGAAGCCATATGAGTTCATGAAACCGAGCAAAAGTGCTTCTGCGGTGTGAGGGAGTGATCACACCCACAGTGTGCTGTCTTTGTTCCAAACTATTGTTAAAAGTTTGACTTTTTTTAGTTGGTTCAATCAGATGTCTCAAGGAAATGAAAGAAACTTGCAGCTCACTTACTGGTTTAAAAACTGTCGTCCTCTGGAAGTGGAAATGTTTACAGAAAGAGTGCAAAAATAAATCTGACCTGACATCCTGTGAAGCTGACCCAGAATGACTGATGCATGCCACCATTCATATGAGGTGGTCTTTGTGCCAATAAGGAAAACAGAAAACAGATGTTTTATTATAACATTTACATAAACACAACATCATCTTTGCGTTTGTCAAAGAGGTCATGTTTATCTGCGCTGTTTGTACGTTTGTGTGTTCGTCTGCAGGAATACAGAGAAACTACTGACCCAATTTTTATGAGACTTTGCAGAGTGAAGTATGAGCCAAAGAGAAAAAAAACATTACATTTTGGAGCAGATCCGAATCACGGGATAAACATGGAGGTGGCTCAGCTGGAATGACGAGTGTCAGCAGTGTAGCGCTAACAATGTTGATTGAGATTAGCTCACACTTAGCGGGGAAACCTGAAGGGACAATTTTTTCGACAACGCTGTCCCACCACCATGCGTTAGGACAGTGTGGTCCTCGGTAATGGTGGATCCAGTGGATTCACCATGAAGTTAATAGATCCTCTTAAATTTCTTTAGAGAGCAAGAGTAAACCATTTGCTGTATCTAACTTTAACTTATCATGCCTCAACCTAAAATAAATGCAAACTTCATGTGCTGGAAAATCCTCAAAAGGTTGTGATATACAGAGATTGTATCCTTGCCACAGCAGCCGTGGGTTCGATTCTGGCCTCGACCCTTTGCTGCATGGCACCCCCTCTCGCTCTCCCCCTTTCACGCTTAAAACTGTCCTGTCCATTAAAGGCAATAAAAGCCAAAAAAAATAAGATTTAAAAAAAGAAAAAATAGACACTCCTCAAAAATAGAAGAAAAAAAATGCAAAAAAAACTATATATATATGTACATACATAAAATAAATCAAACCTAAAACTTCTAAATTAAAAAGGGAAAAAGAAAATAACCATTTTTAAAAACATTTTTAAAAACACAAAAAATTGCAATGTTCTGTAAATCTGCTAATCAACCAATTGCTGCTGTGCTTGCATAAACTCTTTGATAATTTAATTTATAACAAAATATCATATTTATTTTTTAAAAAACTGGAATTTTTGAAGTAACTAAAGCTGTCAGATAAATGTAGTGAAGGAAAAAGTAAAATTTATCCCTGAAAAAAGCATAAAGTAGCATGAAAAGAACAGACTCAAGGAAAGTACAAGTACCTCAAATTCACACTTAAGTACAGTACTTAAGTAAATGTACTTAGTTACATTTCACCACTGCTGCTGCTTTTTCTGCACAATGTGTTATCTCACACATTTGAGTTTACTCTCCAATGTTTGTTGCACCATCAGTGTTCAACAAAGTGTTCAACAAACACACACACACACACACACACACACACACACACAAACAGATACAGGTTTACCGTACATCGTCCTAATCGAAATTTAGATCTTTCCACTAAACATAGTCAGATCCATTAGTCAACCTATGATATACACACAAACCCACATTCAACAAATACACCTACACACACTCACACGCACACCAACACACCACAGATCTGTGGTTGTCCCCTTTTCGCACTGACTCAGTTTTATGAAGTCATGTGACCTTTTATAAACTTGGTGGTATCTGGGACTTGGTACACTTTACTCAATAAAGCTGTCAGGAGCGTGCGTACCTTGACCCATTAAAGGAAACACAAACACGCACACGTCTGCGTATACACACTTGAGTTGGGAGTTTTTTTGCTTTCGCCAAAGGTGCTGCACATCTCGTCCTTTCAAGCATCATGTGGTGTTGATCTATTTCAGTAACAGTGTCTGACATGTTAGCCTGCTTGATGCCATGTGCTAACGGGTCAGAAAACTAATCTGATGCTGCTGGGATTACGTAGCCTTTTTTTTTAAGAGTCTCACTTTCAAAGAAATGAAATGATGAAATGAAAGTGATGTCAGCGTCACCATGTTAGTCATTAAACAAAAAAAAAAGGAATAGGCTGCTGCTGTTACTAAAACAATGACTCTTTATGGTGTTCAAATATTTGCTACTTAGTCCAGACTGTAAACTGCGTACGTGTGTGTATGAGTTTGTTTGTGTGAAGCCAATAAAAGAGGGAAATGTCACTTCTCCATAATAATTTAGCATTTCAGCAGAAGCGGATCTATGTAAACCATTTACAGTAAGTAGACTCAAAAACGCACACAAACAGAAACCCGATTTAATATTGAAACAACTCCTGCAAAAGTTCTTCTAAAGTTTCACTTGTGTTTTGGCATCATCAAGTGAAAAATGGCTGCCAAGCAGAGAGTGCGTGGTGACAGAAAAGTCATAGCTCATTAAGCGCTGACAGTGTGTTTGTATGTGATTAGACTCTTGATTGGCTAATGCACGGTCTGATCTATTACTCAACACACAGTCATGATGATGGGGTAGGGCTAAAATAACAAAAAGACTAATAATAACGATGAACTTTAACACTTTTCCAGACATATTAAAAAAGTTCATGTGAAAATTGTCGAGCACTGTTTCAGGCTGAGAAAAATTCCCAAAAATCTCATGGAAGGAAAAGCACAGGTCTAAGTAATAAAACTGGCAGCTGGAGCAGGTCAGGTTTCAGGGTCTTTGTATTGATCTTAGGCACAGTTTATGGTCCTATGGACTCTGAATCACACTGCCATAATTTACTAATGTGCTACAAAGTGACACCCTGTTTAGTGACATTAGTCAGCGTATCCTTGTACAACGGTTCATATGATGGATTTACCGGTTAGGTTAGGTTTAGGAAAGGAAGCACAGTAGGGCATTTTCATGCTCAGTTCTCAATTAAGGACGCCAGCGCCAGTCTCCTGACCTGTGTGCGCATGCTGGCTTTCAGTCTGTATACTACCTCCTTCTTAACTCCAGTCAGCGCAATCATGATTTGAATGCACTTTGCCTTCGTGATTACATGGATTTTATTCAAATTACTGACTCATGATTTTAGGAATTCTGAGGTTATACGAATTCTGGTGCATCGCTTTCCTTTAGGTCTACATACAGTGCATGAGAATTCTCTATATACGTAGCAGCTGTGCATGTTTATCGTGGTGCTGTGATTGGACTTTTAATGGAACAGTGTGACATTTTTGGAAACGCATTGGTTATACTAAGTTGATGATTGGAGTTGGTGGAGTTGTCCTCCAGGCAACATGTCAAAGTATCCTTGAGCAAGATACTGAACCCTGAGTTGCTCCCGATGCCACATCATCGGAGTGTGAGTGCGTGTGAATGATTACTGAGTAGCAGGTGGCGGCTTGTACGGTAGCCTCGGCCACCAGTGTGTGAATGTGTGTGTGAATGGGTGAATGTGACAATGTAGCGTGAAAGCGCTTTGAGTGGTCGATAAGACTAGAAAAGCATTATACAAGTACAGTCCATTTACCATTTATCATTGCTGACAGTTAGCTTAGCATAGCACAAAGACTTGAAATGCGGAAATAGCTAGTCTGGCAAACAGGCAAGAAAAACAAATTCACCCTCCAGCACTTTTCTCTATGTTCACTAAATAAACTATTACATCTCTTTTGTGTGATTCATACAAAAACTGAAGTAAAACAACGGGCAGATTGCCTGCTATGTGCCAGGAGCAATTGCAATACAATGGCGGAGGACAAGAAAAAGTTCTTCCCAAAACCCCCCATGAAATCACAATGTCTAATTTAAAACACTTTATTTTTACTATCTCTTGGCGAGAAATGAGTTATTGTACTTCAAAAAATATCTAACTTTTCCCCTAATTATTTCATAGTATGTCTGATTATAATGAAACTAACTATGACTTTAACATCTGCTGACAAAAAAATCCAAATCAAATTTACCTTTTTTAATTTGTGTAATTCTCATTAAAGGTAAATGTGTGTCCATTAAATTTGCCAGAGAAGAAGAGGGTTTTTTGGGGGGGATTTTTAAAAATATGTTGGTTGACAAAAAAAACAGCTGTGGAACAAGAGTGAGTTGCATTTTTTTAGATGACATAAAAGCATGTATTTTTAACATATGCAGCTGCATCTTCATCCGTCATCTGAAAAATGCGTATGTTTCAATTTCATTTTGATAAGGTTGGCATCTGTTGTGCTTAACAATTGTGGGTAAACTGGTTTGACTTCTTTCAGAAAACATGCGAAGACTGGGATGAGCAACTTAGAAAGAAAAAGAACAAGAAAATTACCTAAAAAACATACAACCAAAATCAAAATGCAACCCTCCTGCCCCAAACCCCGCCTCCCGCAACAAAAAGTAAAAGTAAAAAAGTAAATTAAAAAAAGAAAGCAATTGACCCAAAAGACTGTTTAAAGAATATACTAATTCTGTTAAATAATTTTAAACATTTTATATTTAAATATTTATATTACATTAAAAAAGTTCTTATACATATATATATATACAACTATTTGTATATTTACTTTACGTAAGGCTTGTTTTTATTTAACACTTGTGAAAGCATATGGATGCAGCACAAGAAAAGTCATGTCAGTCCAGGTGTCAAAGCGTTACAGGGACATCATTGTATACTTGCAGTTTGATTACAGGTCATGGCTGATTATAGGAATTCATTCATTTGGGGTTAGGTGGTTGTGCTGTTCTTCAGTGAACAAACCCCATTGGAATAAGATAAATAAAAAAAATATTGAGACTGAGCTAAAGGGCCCATGTGTTAAATCTAGGAAATCCCTGACAAACAGGAAAAAATGGTAAAGTACAGCCCAATACAACAAAACAGACTCTGGAATATTATTTATCACAGACTCAGGATATCGAACACATATGACAGGCGTGTCCTCATAGCACATTTATCCAGTGGGACCAGTCTCAACAGTGGAGTCTGTGTTGAGAAAAACAAATGATTGCAGGTCATAACTGCAGTATTTACTGGGGATGTGATTTACTCTGGTTTGGGTGGAGCTCCTATTTAAACTACCAGACGGGTTTGAAAAACAGAGCATTCCTACTGGTCTGAGAATGCTGAAACACAGGTCCAAACGTCTACTGGAACTACTCACATCCAAACAGTCATTTTAATGGTATTGGTAATAATATAAATATTAAATCATAGATATATATTTGAAATGACTGTAGTTTAACACTGTGATATAACTGCACTTTGTGGTTTGGTGGGAATTTATACTGCAAATGTGATTTCCTCAAATGTTAATATGCAGTCCAAGATCAAGAGACAAAACCAGTTTTTATTGCCATTTTACGGCTTTTGGTGTATAATTCTTTTAACCCTTTAAAAGCTGGATCAACATCACTTTTCTTGTGTTGCATTCACATGCCTTTTACAAAGATTTCAGCCTTTGGTTGTATTTGTTTTAAAAACATGGGGGAAAAGGCACTTGGTAAGCAACTTGGTGAGAAATGTCCTGCAAATTGCAAAAAATTAGATAATAGATAATAATAATAGATAATAATAGATAATAGATTTTCATTTTTTTCTTGAGGACTATACTTCAGATTCTATCTATCCATCCATTTTCTTCCGCTTATCTGGAGTTGGGTTGCGGGGGCAGCAGCCTAAGCAGGGAAGCCCAGACTTCCCTCTCCCCGGCCACTTCGTCCAGCTCTTTTTGGGGGATCCCGAGGCGTTACCAGGCCAGCCGAGAGACATAGTCTCTCCAGCGTGTCCTGGGTTTCCCCCGGGGCCTCCTACCGGTGGGACGTGCCCTGAACACCTCACCAGGGAGGCATCTGGGAGGCATCCTGATTAGATATTTCAGATTATCATGGTTAAATATTTAAAATTATTTTACAGAGGCATTATGTTTTAAGCATTTTTAAATTAATTTCCCTATTTTGTTTTGTTTAATTTTGTTTTGCTTGACTTTCCCAATTTTTTTCTTTTTTGTTTGTTTGATTTTTCCCCATTTTTCCTTCTAATTTTATAATTAGAATTAGATCATTAGATGATTTTATTGTATATTTTTTTTTTTTTCAAATTTCTTGCTAATTTCCAGGTCATTTCGTCTTAAGCCCAGGTTTGAAAAGGTTAAATAAACAAACACGATAAATAAGTGCACAGGTACATTGCTAAAAAAAAGTTTTGTCCTGCATGCATCTATGTTGGACTTTGCTTTAATCTGGAGATTTTATGTGATTTTATGGATATTATATGTTAACCTCTGTCCTGTCACCTCAGCAGTGAGAGAGCGCTCAAGCTGAAGTTTGGACTCAAGTCACACGATTTGGACACAAGTCAGACTGGAGTCACAAATTTAATGACTTTAGACTTGACCTGACAAAATCAGAAAATTACATGCAACTCCACCTTAACTTTGACACCAGTCACTTGGAATTTCACTTGAACTTTTGCCTTTTGACTGGAAAATACTTGATACCTTCCTCCAGGGTGATTTGGGAAGAGAAAGTTTCAGACACTGTTTCCATATAAGATGATCATTACTGGAATCCTTCCACAGGTTTATCTACCGAAACCTTGTTAGGACTTTTACTTCCTCTAGATAGTCAGGTTTGATTGTGGCTTTTGTAAATTTGATATTTAATATATTATCATTCTATTGTTGTTAAAATGGCATAACATTTGTTGAAGGGAACATTATTAAGAAATCTAAAGTCAAAGTTTAGGACTTAGGATGTGACTTGGACCTTGTCAGTCTTGACTTTGGACTTGAATGCAGACTCTAGACTTGCTTGTGACTTGTGAAACAATGACTTCTGCTGTCAAATGTTAATATGAATACATTAGTGTGTGCAAGATAATAGAGGAAACCCCAATTACTCATATAGGAATAATAAAATTGAAACCAATCACACTATTGCAATGTAAATATATATGAAATTAGTATCAACATGTCAGTATGACAAATGCCCTGTTGACCTTTTGCATAACCTCCCACATGATGTCAGGCACCACAGAGTGTCTGCATCAAGAATGCAACAAGTATGCAGCTCTGTCTCCCTCTAGTGGCAGATGAGAGTTTAGACACTGGTCTCAAAACCAAGAATACTAGTACTCTACATTTATTATATTTTATGCATTATTATGTGAATAAATACATGATAAAAATTGACAAAAAATAAAAACAAAAAAATACTTCACATGTGAGGTTTATCTGAAATTAATTGCAAATTTGGCCACTGAAAAAAAAATCTATGACAAAAAAATCTATATGTTTTATGCATTCATGAGAAAATAAATAAAATTTAAATAATTAACAAAAAATTAAGTAAATAAACATCCACATGCAGGCTCTTTCTAAAATGGTTTGAACATTTGGTTGCTAAAAAATAAAATCACATTTATGACCCAAAATAAAAATAAAAAACATGCTGTAAAGAAGCATTATAGACTGGCATGAGGTGCGTGAAAACTGTGAGGAAATACAAGTCATAGAATTGAAGATATGGTGGGTGTGGGAAACTGAAAAAAACAGGAAAAAACAAAAGGTGGTGCATGGTAAAAGGTGAAAAGTAAAAAAGCTACAGTATATGAGAAAATAAATGCGGCAGGCGAAGACAAGATTACTGTACACTGGCTCAGGTCTATAGCTCGTGGCCACTAGAGTGCACCGTTTTGTCATTTTGGATCAATTCCTGTGCTTTAGTGGAGAGAGAAAGCAGAGAGACCCAGTGAGAGTGAAATAAAAGAGCGAGAGAGAGGTCATAATAAGGTGCAGTGTGGGTGTGTTTTG
Organism: Plectropomus leopardus; assembly: GCF_026936395.1. Taxonomy (NCBI): domain Eukaryota; kingdom Metazoa; phylum Chordata; class Actinopteri; order Perciformes; family Serranidae; genus Plectropomus; species Plectropomus leopardus. The sequence goes on from NC_142193.1 coordinate 25,656,340, forward strand.
CTAGATGAGAGATGGAGATCGCCACCAGGCTGGAGGTAGAAAGTCTCTCACTATCTTCTCCCTCTCTCTCTTTATTTCCCTCCCTGTACATCTTTCTCTGTCTCTCTCTCCCATGAAATCCAGTCTTTCATACAGTATATAAATAGCAGTACTGTACATTGTGTAATGAGTGTTTTTTATTTATTGGTTCCTTGTTGCTCGTATGATGCTCAAAGATCAAGGCAATTATTGTTAGTGCACATGTTTATTCTTGAGTGGGCAGAGGATATGGTGGGAAATGTGCTCTTTATCACATTCACCTGCTTAAGACGGCTGCAAAATAAGCAGCTAATGTGTGACTATTGCATTGTCATTGTGTGTATTCATATACCTGTCATATCCCTCCTACTGTGAAAAGGTCAGCATGCATACTTCCTCCCCGGTGGGAAGCCAGCGGGGGATTGTGTTCTTGTCACTGCACTGTTGACTCCCGCAGGGTCATCTGGATGTGAAAGGGTTAATCTGCACCCACATGCATGTGATTTTTCTCCTGGTGAAGCTACTCTCCGACAGGTGAAACCAAGCAGCTGGCACAGGTCCACCCGCATCTGAGGAGAAATGTTGTTTACACCATCCCCGGGCCAACAGTGGGAGTTAGCAGCAACAGGAAGTGCAGTGTGAGGGGAATTGGCTGTTCCAATGTGGGAGAAAAAGGGAAAATGTGCAGAAAAATACATGAATAAAATGTGAGATGTCCTCCAGCAAATCACTGTCTTGTGTGCTTCAATCCTGAGCAGGTTTGCCTACTCAGGTGTGCTGGGACACACACACACACACTCACATACGTAAATTATTGTGGATTATTAGATTGCATTTTGCATCTAGAGCTTCTCAAATCTAAATAATTATTTCAATGCCTGCATATTTATATCATACATAATTTGCGATGTTGTTTTTAATTGTTTTTGTGAACAAAAGTCTAAGATAATTTTTAAAATGGTTTACTTTAGAGCACAAAGAAAGGAAGCAAGAAGGAGCACTGTGCAATATTATAAAACATTCATTCTGTAACCCCACTGGCTTTAAAAAACTGTAATGTATAACAATAATTCCCAAGGTTCTTAAAGGACCAACATAGTCCTTGAGACAGTTTGAGGACATTTTGCTCGCTACTCTGACAGCAGATAAAAAGCCCTCTATATGTAGCTTTTAAAAGCCACACAAGATGACCTAACAATACAGTCTTCTTAGACAGATTTACCTGAAATGGGAACAAATTAAAATAAAGCTGTACAGTGACTCACCCATCTGTCATGTGTAGAGTGTCTTTAGCAATATTTAAAGGTTTTATTTATAAAAGCTGTACGTCCAGTCTGGAGAAGAAAAAAAATGACCCACCTAAGATTCATCATCATCAGACAGATGGATTGTACCCTCATAAAGACGACTGTTATGTAAGCAAAGGTCTCTTGATGACTCATGACTTAAACAACGAGCCAAATGTGCTTAACTTTCATTTCCAGCCGTCATTCTGTAATAGACTGCTGCACATATGATGTTAGCTGTTTTTAAACTCAATTTTGCTACAAATATTAATTTAGTTTTACTTTAGATTGGCTGAAAATGAAGCTGCCTTTTGCACTTTAATCAAACAGTCCAGCATTAACACTTTCTATCCAAGAGTTATGGTGTTACACATTCATTGAAAGTCATTTTATATTCTGTATGCCGGAGTGGCTAAACTTAATACAAACGCTGTATGTGGTGTTGATCCTTAAATGTGTGCATGCATTTATGTTTGGATGTGTGTACCTCTGTGTGTGCGTGTGTGTGTGTGTGTGTGCTTATGACCTGCCCTCATGTTGTACCTTGTTTGACAAAAATAGTACGCGATTTTAGTCTGGATCACAGATCCAGAGCTGACCTGTTTGTGCTGCTCTGAGGGAGAAAACATAATTTCTTTGACCTCATATGTAACGAAGATGTCAATCTTTGCCAATGACTCTAAACTGGGGTGTTGTAAAGAACCACAGCTGCCTCTCTGAAACCACGCCACCAAATGTGAAATTATGAATGAGTCTATATGAAAAGGAGGGTTAGCATATTGATAAAACTTATTGAGGTATTCTATGAAAATTTTGTCCTCATTGTGATTTTTCACTTTGAAAACACACGATAAATTGTCTTATGGGGCAAAATACCATACAGTACAGTGTTTAACCCTTCAAAACCAGGATCGTCATCAGTTTTCTTGTGCTGCATTCAGATGAGCAAATTGGCTTGATTCCTCTTGAAAACATGGGGAGAAAGGCAACCTGGCAAGAATGTGATCAGTGGTGCTGCTTGCAGTTAGTCAGACAGGTATGTGGGTGGGAACTTAATATGAGATTGCTACTGCGCAGACTCTGGCTCCAAATTATGTCACCACTGAAAGAGGGCAGCAACTCTTTCCATCTTTATATACAGTCTATGGGGCTGGCACAAACCCTCAATTGAATATAACTGGAAGCGCGTTCAAGTGACTGCAGCTTTCTGCTGACATTCATTGCAGAAAGAATGTTCAAGCCTTTTTATGTTCACCATTTATTAATTGCTATATAGAGTTTTCCAAAATATTATCATTTAAGCATCCAAGGACAATACACCAGTCCCTGATGTAGCTATTGTCTGTATTGTCTGTAAATGTCTAAAACTTGCCATTACCCCACAGAAGCACACACAAACTGCAAATGGTCCATTACAACTCTGCCTTTAACATTTTTACATATATCACTGTTTACTGGAACACACACTATCCACCCCTGTGCTGCTCGAGGTGTCAAACACAACACACATGCAGAGACAATCACACAGCCTCAAACATGTTATGTACAATAAACACAAAATAGCACACACAAGCACACACTCCTGCACACAGCCAAAGAGAGAGCAGGAAAGAAAGAGAGAGAGAGAAGTGCAGATATGCAAATGTCGTGTGAAAGCAGCAGAATGAGCTTTCTGCGGTTTCAGATCAATGATGTTTGAGCTGTATTCAACAACCCTTAAAATGACAGAGACGGGGGGTTGAGGGGCGCAGAGAGGGAAACAGACAGAGGAGAGAGTGAGAGAGAGCGAGGCAGGAAGGACCAGAGTCATTAGAGACACACAAAAGTTACATAAGTGTAGTAATTGTGCTCGTATGTGTGGGTTTGCCACATAACCTACCTTTGGCTAAACATACTGCACCTGTGTGTGCATGTTTGTGTGTGTGTGTGTGTGTGTGTGTGTGTGTGTGTGTGGGCTATGCAATATATCCCTCTACAGACCAGCTTGTATAGGACACAAAGAGTGTGTGGGAGTAGGTAGATAAAATGTGTTTAAGTGTGTATGTAAGGGTTATAGCTTTAAAGTGGCGTACTTGTGATAATGGCTGGCCGTGTTTGTGAGTTTGTGTACATTTCCGTTATTTTTTAACAAGAAAGAGATGCAGGGAGAAAAAGCTTTGTGCATCATTTGAAGGTAAAAAAAAAATAATCAAAGAACTGAGTCAAGACAAGCAATCAAAACTCTATATAACAATGCACCTATGAGGGTCTGCACTTATGTGACTATTTGTGCGTCAGAGCAGGCTCTGTTCTGTAGTCGCTGGATGACGGAGGAAACAACAGGTTTATATAACGACTCCCTCCCTTTGTGGAGGAAAATGATGACAAAAAAAGGACCATGGGATTGGAGAGGAAATATGCTTGGAGAGAGACAGAGGCGGAAGATGGAGCATTGAGACAGAAAATGAGGAGGTAATGGTGGAACACAGAGACAGAATATAGCAGAGAGAGAAAGAGACAGAGACAGGGGAGTCTTTTGGAGGACTGGATGCATGACAGAAAGAAAGGAACCAAGAAAAAAACAGGAAGCAAGAGATAGAAAGTTAAAGAAAAACAGAAAAACACCTGCACTGTGCTGCATTCAGTTGACATGATCAACTATTGAAGAACATTTCTGTCAGTGTGATAAAAAAAATAGAAGATCCTGTAAGTTGTAATAATGAGAAATTCTCTAAAAATGACTTAGTATCTCAAAATGATGATTACCTTTCTCAGAAAGAAATGGCTTAGAATCTCAAAACAAAAGCTTGCATGATATTTGATTTTTACTATACAATTATTGTGTTCAATACAGTTTGTGATAATTATACACATTGGTGCAATATTTTAAGACTTTTTTGGGGAAAAAAGCTATCCTTCCAATTCAATTTATTTATTTATTTTTATTTTCTTATTTTATTTTCTTTATACATTTTGTCTCTTTTTTGGCAAATGAGTTACATTCAAAATATGAGTGCAGGACAGGGAAAAAAAGTCTGTCACTATAACTGCACAAAAATGTACCAAAAGATCAATTACAATTAAAGCATAGTGAAAAGGGAACCTGATGGCATTGGGGCAGGAAGACAAAGCGAAAGATTTCAAGAGGCGCTAGATTATTTACACAATATTATCGCATGTGTATTATTAATACAATATAAAAATTTAATTTTTAAAAAATTTTAATTATCGTCAGTATTGGTATGTTTCTACACCCCAACTCAAAATTAGGAGAAAATTCTCAAATTATTTAACATAAGGTCTCAAAATAACAAGAGGCTTTTTCAAAATAATAATAATGATGAACTTTCTCAAACTTATGGTTAATCTCTGTATTTTGCAATATAACAGTAAGTCAATGTTTTGCTAAACTTTCTTATTATCTTGAAATACCAAGTCATTACTTTGAAATTCTTTGAAAGTCAATATTTGTCATAAAATGATAACTTTTTTGGATAAAGTTTCACACTGTTTTGTGATACTAAGTCATTATTTTGAGAAACTTTCTCACCACAATGAATATCTATTTCTTCATTACATTGGTAGATAAGGGTTTCCATACTAATCAGGCTGTAGTTAATGGAATATAAATAAAAAAAAAACAACTTTAACAATCCTCATTTATTTTCAAGATTGTCACGCTTTTTTTGTAACTGTTTTCCTACATTTCCCAGAATGCTTCTCAACAAGCACCAGGAAACAGCCACGGAGGCAGAGGGGCCTAATACATCCATGGGGCCTACACGTCTCTCCTGGCAGGCGTTTGGATACATCAGACACAGGTGTAACTGGTCATTTTATGATGGTGCTTCTGCAGCACTGAGTTAAATGTTGAAGAAAGGTATTTTTAAGTTATAGGATAAATGGGAGTGACAGTGAAGCTAAAAATATAATTCACAGTCTTAAGTAACCATTTTACAGCTTGCAGAATGGTCAATTAAGGCTAATGGTGTTGGTAAAGTTGGTTTTTGTCACCCATTTTTTGGATTTTAATAGCAAGCAAAGCACAGATGTTGCAGATAATGCTATCGGTGGCTAACATGCAGCAGGCCGCTTCATTAGCCTCCTCAGTAGCTCCTCTCCCACGGACTCACTGTAACATCACTGCAGGTCCACACACAATGGTGAGTTTCAGACACATTCTCAGAAAAACTCTAATATTTAGCATTAATATTACAGTTGTAAAAATGTTTTAGTGGCAGCAAGTAGAAAAACTATTAACATTTTTCCATTAACAACAAGAATATTTAATGTTTAATATCTAAAATATACATTCAGACAGGAGTTTATTATGTGTAGCAAGATGGTGATGCATAAACCAACACACTGTTGTTAGAAATAAATTGGAAGAATAGCCAATTTTGTTTTAAATACCACAAAATTGAAAACATTTAACCCGGAAAATGAACAATCTAAAATCCTTGTAGATTTCCTTCAGGATAACTGTTTTTATTTCAGGATGTTTTCCTATAGCAACCTTACAAAAAAATACTGTAAAGTTAATTCTCCTCCTCCTCTTCAGACTTTTTAGACACATACATGCCATTATAGCGAGGGCTCAATTTGATGGCTTAGATGGATGATGCACACCGACAATGTTTTTCTTGCATATTGACGTTGAAGGATGTATGTCGTAGCCTGTGATTTAGTAGGTGATGTCACTGAATAGTGTAGCTTACACTAAACTTATAAGATTGCAAAAACCTCACAGTCTGCAGGATGCTTTTGCTGCCATGCAGGCGAGATGCTGTCGGCTCTTGTTATAGCTCTCCAACATTTTTAAGAAACTTAAAAAAATGCTCAAATGTCTGGCTAACTGTCTCATTTGGAAACTGGAGTTTCCTTGATATCCTTAATGCTATGAAACTAAACTCTTGCTCCTAGGGTGATTGAAATGCTTGTTTGCACTTCAGCTCAAAAAAATTGTCTTTGTCTGCCATTTTCTTTCGAGCGCCTGATCAATGGCGCGTATACGTAACTCTAAACAGAGATGAAAAGCAAGCGAGATGACTCACTCCCTGCCTACTTTCATCATCAGCTGCAATTCTTACTGTTGAGTCCTGAATAACTGAGATTTATTGGTAGCAATTCATCAGGGGAGATTTGTGATGCACAAGTCCGATTAAAAGAAATTTTAAAAATATACATCTTTAAAAGTAATTTGATGAGATTTTGTTAATGATAAAACCAGTGAAATACCTGCTGCCATCCACATCTTGTCGGACATCCAAGCTGGCTTGCCGGCATAGATGCTCGCCCTAGTTCAATAGCCCGGGGGAACAGTTACATCACATCCTGTATATTGATGAAATTGAAAGAGATCAGCGGCTTATGGTGCGAAATGATGGGTCACTGTGTCACAGTCTATACATACACACAGGCCCAGTCAGGTACGCTTACGTCACCGTCTCTTGATGCCTGGTACCATTGTAAACTAAGACGATCTTATCGCCTCGCAGACGTCGAGACAGACGATTATGTAAGAGTGTATGTGTGTCTTTAATGTGGAATGAATAAGCGAGGTAATGTGGACCAGAGAGGTTAAAAACTGAGATCTGAGCTGGAAGCTACATCTACAGTAAACCTTGTATTGATGAGCAAAACTGCACACACTGTTATATGTCCTGCAGCTAAATCAATCTCATCTAGGTCATTCACTGCCAGCTGACTGCCATGTTGTGTGTGTGTGTGTGTGTGTGTGTGTGTGTGTGTGTGTGGAGCATGTACCAGTTGGGACTATGGTTGTCACTGTACTGAAATGAGATTCTGTGGCCTTAAAACAGGTGGAACATCAATATTATTACTGTATCAGTTGCATGTACATCTTGTTTTTAACGTTTGCTGTATGTATATGAAGGATCATCGCCACAGCAGCGATGTCCTGCTTCACACTCCTTGTCCCTGCATGACTGTCATCACACCTCTCACATTCCTCTCTCTGCATTTACTATAATGAGAGATGCAGGTGGCTAAATAGGTTTCTTGGCTCTTTCTATGAAGCATCATATTCACAGATCAAATGACTCAGGAAGTCATATAATTTAATACCTTAAATGCATCTTGGGAAAACTTTGTGACATGAAATTCATCCAACAATCGCAGATGATGATCCTCCAAAATCCCTTTGAAAGCAAAAGTCTTAAGATGAGTCAGAACTCAGCAACTGTGCTTGCTTTCAATGCCAGCACTCAGACTTAGAGAGTCTGCGTCTATTTTCCCTTCCCCAAATGAGAGATATCTCTTTTTGGAAACGAGCACTTGAATTTCAAATATTGAATGTCATTCTTTGTGTTTACTGTTGGCTGTAGTGCTGATTTAAGAGATGGCGTTTATTCTGCTGCTTCATATAACAGCGTTTGCATAACTTGCTCCAGATAAATGTGAATCTCAAAGTGGAACACATCGTTCTACATGTAAAGACGAGACGTTAGAGCAAAAAATGGACATTTCAAACACATTTTAACTGTGGTTTCAGACTGAGGTCCTTGACACCATCTGCAGATGGAGCTGTGTAACGCAGCTGTGTTTGGAGGTCTGAGACAAGGCAAAGTTCACACAGAAAAAATCTGACCTGGTACTTGTCACGACTTTTGCCATCTGAATGCCAACCAGTTCTCGACTTTTGTGCGGAAAACATGAACTCACAGGATCCAGCTGAAGGTAGCGTCAACTCAGTGGCCACTTTATTTGGTTCATCTTGCTAGTACAGGGTTGGACCTGCTTTTGTCCTCAGAACTGCCGTAGTTATTTGTCTAGTGCTTGGAAAATCCCTCAGAGATTTTGGTCCATGTTGTTGACGTGATAGTATCATGCTGTTGCTGGAGATTTGTTGGCTGCACATTCATGATGCAAATCACCTGATCCACCACGCCTAAAGGCGCTCCATTAGATTATGAACTGGTGACTGTGTAGGCATTTTGAGTATATTAAAGTGGACAAGAAACCAGTTTGAGATATTTAAACTTGAGTTGTGTTATTCTACTGGACATAAAGAGATTCAAAAAAGTCTGAGGAAGTGTGTTTTGCCTTGAAACGTCACTTATTTTGCAGAATAAATGAACGGTGGAGTGCATTTTAGCACAGACAGGACTGTGTATATGGTGATATATGGTGTCCACCAACAAACTGTAGTTACTGATGTTTCATATATAGAGATTGTCGCTATTTGTAGTTTCAAACTCCTGTCCCTAGTTGGGCTTTTTGTAAAGAAAAAGGGCAAAAAATATCAAGGTTACATACAAAACATCCATACAATAATGGTTATGGTAAAAAGACAATAAAAATGTAAACATTTATGTCAACATTACATAGAATTACAACATACAGTTAGAGTATAAAAAACAAAAATACCAATGTTACATACACTTACCACACTCAACTAAAAGACATTATTAAATAGTTAAAAATGCTCACATCTCCGATTTTGCTTAAGCCAACCTTCAACACTTTTGTTAAAAATCTTAATATCTTGCGTTTTATTTCGGTTGGTAGTGTGTTCCACATTTTAGAGCCTTTAATGGAAAAGGCTGACCTCCCTAAGGAGGTCTTCAGATATCACATATCACATGAAAGTAGCATTAGGGGAGGATTTCTTTGCAGTCAGTGGTGAACTGGAACAACTATCAGCTAGAAAACACTTTTTGAGCCATGACAAAGGCCAAAATGTGGCATGTACCTTTTTTCCAGCCTAGTTGATTGCCTGAAATGCCTTTTGCTCTGTGCTTTCGCCTGCAGATCGCCATCGGCCACTTAAGAGGAGTGAGGAGTCAGCAGTCAATGCAGGTATAAAACGATCAATAAAACATGTTTTTGTAACAATTGTAACATCACTGCAGCCATTTGAGGTCCTTGAGCATTCAGTCATGAATGTGCAAAAAAACCATCAGGCTGATCGGTCCTGTCGTTTTTGAGATTAGTTGCAGACTGAAAGACGCACACACACAACCTCAAGCATTATACCGCCTGGCTCGAGCCTGATGGGGATAATGACCATTTCAGTGAACATAGACATGTCTGTGTTGTTTTGTAGACTTGTGATAAAAAATGTGAACCTATCCTTTAATTTATGGGAGGTTACAATTTGAGGAAGTGTATTGATTTATCAGGATTATCCCACAGCAGTCTCATCATTTAATCCATTACAAAGATTTTTTTTTTTAGGAAATTTCCTTTGCCCCAATGTACAGCCCATCAGAATAACAGTATGGAGTGGTTCTCAAGCTTTTTCATGTCAAGGACCCCTGAAATAATACACCTTAGGTCATAGGTCCCTATTTGATAGTATTGTGCCTCAGGGGAATCCATCTGAAAAGATTTGTTGTGATGGTGATGTAGTATTTTTGACAAAGAATGGGAAAAAAAATGAATGAAATACAATCATTTCACATTAGTTACTTATTCTAGTGTTGTCCGGTAATTGTCCAGATAGCCCATGTTTTCTCCTCGTGTGAGGGAGCTATGCAACATCTGGTTTAATACTTTTATTTTTGCACACTTAAAACACTTGTGGCCAAAATAAAGCGTACAATGCAGGAGAGGCAAAAAACTGAGTTGGCTTATTGAAAGCCTCCACCCAAAATAAGGTTCTTTTTGTAAATTCTGTCGTAGAGGACGGCAAAAAGTTGAAATGTTTTAACTTCGGTGCGGTAATATCTGCCGTTACTGTTGCTGGTGTTCTCTGCTGGCCTCACCTATTTTACCGTCCTGCTCTTGCCCAGAAAAATTATATCCAGTTTGCCGTCGCTGTCTGCCTGATTACATGTGAAGGCAGCATAATTCTCCTAAGAACCCCTGGGGGTCCCCGGACCCCTGTTTGAGAACCACTGTGCAAGGCTACGGCGATAGAAGATTTCAACCAACCTTTATCGCCCACTCTCAGGCAACATAAACTCACCTCATAAACAAAAAACAGCTGTCCACCAACGCAGATGATCTTCAGCTTAACACTTTAAATTTTAGCATTACCTTTAGTATGACAAAGGACACTGAAAAGCTAAGATGATATTATTTTAGAAACATATTTTGTTTGAATATTTGACAGACAAAACACCAATTCAGCTTTGCAATGCTTGGTATTTTAAAGTCACATTTAACCAACTAATTAAACTGCACTTTTAGGTAGAAAGTGTCAGGCCACAGAGAGGTAAATGAGCTTTTACAGTTCAGACTCTCCAAATAACACTTAAATGTCAAAGAAAAGAGAGGAAGTTAAATCTCTCTCTCTGCTCTCTCTTTCACTCTCTCTCTCCCCTCTCTCTCCTCTCTCTCTCTCTCTCTCTCCCTCCCTCTCCTCTCTCTCTCTCTCTCTCTCTCCCTCTCTCCTCTCTCTCCTCTCTCTCTCCCTCTCTCCTCTCTCTCCCTCTCTCCTCTCTCCTCTCTCTCCTCTCTCTCCTCTCTCTCTCCTCTCTCTCTCCCTCTCTCCTCTCTCTCTCCTCTCTCTCTCCCTCTCTCCTCTCTCTCTCTCTCTCTCTCTCTCTCTCTGGTAGTCACCGGCTCTCTGTGAGCTCAGAAGAAAAGGAGGAAGCGGAGTGAGAGCAGCGCAGCTCGTCTATTAACTGCAAAAGGACGAGATCACAAGAACCCTCAAACAAACTAGTTTTTTTAAACTCCTCTAATCGGAACAACGCGCGTGAGCGACTTTTGCAACCCGCAGAGCCGCTTTCAGCCTCCAACAACTTGCGTCGGTTCGCTTAAAGTCAAAATAAAGACAGTTGCACAGATAGTCGGAGAATGGCAGACTCGGCCGCGGCCAACAGCGACGGGGAGGACGGACCCCGCGAGCCCATGCGGGGCTTCGCGCGCCAGGGAGCCCTCCGCCAGAAGAACGTGCACGAGGTGAAGGACCACAAATTCATCGCGCGCTTCTTCAAGCAGCCCACCTTCTGCAGCCACTGCACCGACTTCATCTGGTGAGCAGCGGGGACGGTTTTTGATGGAGGGGGATAGTGTTAATTAGGTTGATGCTTTTTTATGCTGCTGTTTAAGAATAATGTCGAGAAATTTAAAAAATGGCAAGAATAAACTGATTTAAAAATAGATATTTAAGTTTAGCCATTAGTGCGTGCACCAAGATATGGAACATAAATAAGGGAGAAAATGACAGGACAAGTTCATGATAGAAGTCCAAAGAAAAGAAGAGATGAGGCCCATTGTTATGAAAAACACAAAATGGCTGTGGAATTTGATAGTATTACATCATTAAGTTACAGGAGGAATAAAGAAAGTGGGAGGTCTGCACTGGTTGCTCCTCAAAATAAACATTGATTTCATCTTATTCTTGCACTTGTTGATGCTATATTTGAAAGGTAGGGCAGCAGGGAAGACGGAGAGATATGTGGGCTGCAATGATAAGAAAGGAATCGCTGCAGACCGTTCCTTGTTTGATGGTATTAAGTAGGCAGAGGAACTGGGAGGCTGAGCAGCAATGAACTTAAAAAAAAGCAGTGAATTGCAGCCAGCAGGAAGAGTGGTAACACATGGGGTCAAACCGTGACATAAGTGCTGACACAACTTCAGCCTTCCTCGTCCTCCTCCTCCTCCTCCTTCTCTCATTATTTTCTTCTCAAAATCACCTGTGCAGACATGTCACCATGCAACCCACCAGGGCTTACGAGACAGTTACTCCGCTTGGGTTATTAAATGAGTTTCCGGCTCTAGGTTGGCCTAATTTGTCCCGCTTATTATCTTGCGCTGTGCACTACTCCCAAAACGGCCATTATTTAACTCCTGTGATGGGCTTTTTAATTTGTGAATGGCTAAATGATTTGACCTAGAAGACTGTGTGTGCGATCATAGGAATCTAAAGGGATGGTCTCACTGGTTGTAAATACCCCTTAAATAGAGGAACATTGTGCACCCGGTGTAATTGCTTGACCTGTTTAGATTATCAAACATCTTTCTGTCTCTCTCTACCTCTCTCTATCTCTCTCTCTATCTATCTGTCTATCTATCTGTCTATCTGGGTCAATATGCATAATGAGAAAGCATAATGATAGGAACAATATGTGCACTGAGTGATTTCACAACCCTAGAGATTATCTATTTGTAGCCACCATATGAAAATGAGCAGGGCTAAATGTGTGTGTGTGTGTGTGTGTGTGTGTGTGTGTGTGCGCGCATACGTGCACCTGCAGGCAATCTTCCTCATATCATTGAGTAGGTGTGGTTGACCATTATGGCCTGGGGCAGCTGCAGCCCTGCCTAACTGAATTGTGAGCGAGTTTCCAGACCCAGGTTGACCTCAGTGCATGCACTATACTGTACAAGCAATGATCGAATGTCCTCGCCGCCTGCAGACTTCATTGTGTTCTTTTTGGATGGAAAGCTTTAGTACTGCACACAAGTGGCAGACAGTGTTTGACATTTGCTTTGACGCAAATGTCTTGAGGCAGAGAGAGAGAAGGTTTCAGAAATCCTTTTCCAAGTTCTGTGTGTGTGTTTGTGTGTGTGTGTGTGTGTGTGTGTGTGTGTGTGTGTGTGTGTGTGTGTGTGTGTGTGTGTGTGAGAGAGAGAGAGAGAGAGAGAGAGAGAGAGAGAGAGAGAGAGAGTAGTAGTAGTAGTGTGTGTGTGTGTGTGTGTGTGCACATCTGTGCCTATACACTGTTCAACCTGTTTTTTTGTGTATGTTCTCTTTACAGGGGGTTTGGCAAGCAGGGATTCCAGTGTCAAGGTAGGTGGATTAAACACACACACACACACACACACACACACACACACACACACACACACACACACACAAAGAGATGTGCAAAGGTGGTGCTCCACTGATTAATCCTTCAAAGCCTGAGCAAATTGCTCTGAATCCTGTCAAAAACATGGGAAGAAATTGAGCACATTAACAAGAAATGACCCAAAAATTAAAAAAAGGAAAAATTTGTAAAGAAAATAAAGAAAAAAAAAGAAAATAATCCCAAAGCAAAACAGAAAACAAGGAAAAGACCAGAGAGAAGTGCTTTAAAAAACTTATAATAATTCTGTCTCAAAATAAAAAAAATAGAATCCTTTAAAATATAAAATATTCTAAATCTACTACTTTCTTACAATTTGGGGAACATTTCTTGCAAAGTTGCTCATTGCCTTGTTTCCCATGTTTGTCCCTTGATGCTGATCCAGGTTTCAAAGGGTTAATGTTATATTTGTCCACAGTACTTTATCTTGTTGTATTCCTTTTTTTTCTGCTCAAATTGTCTCTTCAGTTTTCTCATTTCCCCACTTTCCAGCTCCCTGTTTTTGAGGTTCAGATTGTAAAACCAATCTTAGATTTAATCTCTTTAATCCTCTCCTCTCCTCCGCACCTTTATCACCTGCTTCTTTTTCTTTCTCTCTCCACCTCAGTACTCCTCTCTTCTTTATTTTCTTTTTCCCCAGAGTGCTCAACTGAACACGTGCTCTTAGCTTGTGTTTCTGATTCAAAGGAAAAAATCATTTTAAAAAAGCACCAGGAAATAGTCAGTCATAAGTTTTCAGTCGTTGCACCTAAAAAATTGACCCTTTGTCATTTTTTCAGCATGCGGGTTGTGGTAACACTAGCCATAATAGCTAGAAAAAAAGAATATTTTATTTGCAAAATGGCTAAGCTGTTTCTAACAGTTTTCAGGTGATTTGCCATGCTGGTTGTAGATTTGCAATATCTGTCACCTGACATTTTGAGACAGGTGACAGATATTGCAAATCTACGCATCCACTGAAGCGTTAACAACACGGCCCCTACAAACCCCGCCAACCACCAGTACAAGGCTTCATCAACTATTTTACATATTTTCTTTCTTCCCCTTTGTAAACTTTATTTTAACTTTTGTTTGGGTTTTTTAACAAGCTTTTGAACCACATAAACCCTTTCTTGTATCCTCAATGACTGCAGTTTTATGAAAATAAGGGCATTTCATTGTTTATTCAGTGTTATTATTTCAGAGTAGGTTTTAATGAACACTATTTCCAAAGCTCAAATCTTGATTCAAAACATCACTAGCTTGACAGGCCAGGCAGCCTCCCCGCTGTGAGATTTATTCAAAGCATCGTAGTTTTAAATAGTCTTGCAACTCCATGAGATTTGTTGGGAACAAAGAACAATATCACAAAGCTCTTACTCCAGTCTGGGAGTACAATAACTATTGCTGAAAAGAAAGAACAGACAACTGATTTCATGTCAGATGTGTTTGTGTTGGATACTAGAAAAATATTCTGCACCTTTTTAAAGATAATGAGAGCTGAAGATGAATGCATCTGTGGATTTAGCTTTTCAAGTGAACAGAGCCATTACAGATCAGTGGAAAAAGTCTCTGTGGGGAAGCACACGGTGCAGCAGAAACAAGTCTGGAAGTGGAGGCAGGACTTTGGTGCTTTATTCACAGTGGAGAACACTGTAGGTGTAGATTTAGGTATTGATAGTTGGAAGGTGATCAAGGATGTGGAAGGAAGTGAGTCAGCTCGAAACACTGCTGTATAATCAAAAGTGTATTTATTTATAAAATGTAAAATTAGATAATAAGATGTGGGCTTTTTTTCACAACAGACATCTTGAATTTATAGTCATAGTAGGAAAAGACTCAGGTGTTACTAACGATGGCTCTTTTCTGTTCAAGTGTGCCAGTAAGTCATGACAGTGGGACAATGAGCCAGCATGCACAATACCGGAGCCTAAAACTAAAGCAGTTAAATTGAATTCTGTCGTCAATCATGTCAATCAGGAGAGACAGGAAAATAAAAGAAAGATAATTGTTTAATTGCAGGTGTATGGATTAGCAGTTGATGTTATGATTAAGGTTTGACAGAAAGGCTTTGGTGCTTGGACTCCAGGGGGAGATCTGTAATCCAGCAGCATCTAAGCAGCAGCGAGATAAATCGCCCCATGGAGTCCAGACACTGGTGTTGGTGGTGACCGATGAATCTGCAAAGATTAGGCAGGTATGGGGAGGTGGAGGGTGCCGACTAACTGCAGCATGAAAGAAACACAGGCAGAAAGGGAACCATATTTAAAATATGAAGCAGTGAGATATAGGGTTGCACCAAAGTCGGGGACTCGAATCATCAGTCTGAGACCCCTCAGTCAACCAATAATGCTTCAAGTCGAGCCGTGGTTTTTCTGCGCAAGTGTACTTCGAGGGACTTCTTGGTCTCCAGATTTTGCTGCAGAGTGGGAGCTCTTGATCTTCACACTACTCTTTGCGGATGCGGACATGCAGCAGGAGCACAGAGGAAGAGAAAGACTGCAATTCATATCGAACAAACAAATCCAATTCCACTGGCATAATTATGAATCGGGTAGAGCCATAGTAAAGTAATAGGCTAACAGAGAGGATGCGTTACTGTGATATTGGTTAATGGTGATCAGCTAATGGAACAGCTGATATCTCAATTTACATCCCCTGACCATGTCATTATGAGTGAGCATGCATGTCAAAAGTAAAAAGCAGATATGAGAAATAAGCATGCAAAAGTACAGTCTTCTTTTTACATCAGTACTTTTCCTACTGTGTGAAAATATCTTCTGAAAAAGGCCTGTTTTGAACATAATTACTTGAAGAGACAAGTAAGCAAGAAATCCGTCACAGCTCAAAACGAGGCTGTGTGCAGCTTCTATGGAGGATAAAGTTAGAGGTTGAAGTTTGTTCATTTTGGATCACTTCATCAACATAGACAGTGTTCACTTCCTGAAATGATAAAGTGTAGAGAGGCATCTGATTTTGTGGCTCTAGCTGGTGTCATTTACTTAGAAAACACAGATGAAACTCACATGTCTTGTAGTGCAATTTAAAACGCCCAACTGATGAAGGAACCCTGATCTACTTTTTCTTTTCTCTGCTCTCTTTTCCCTCTGTGTCTTTTATCCACCATCCACATACAGCATCAGCTCTGTGGGTGTTGTTACAGGAAATGACATAAGCAATCAGAAAAACACATCCAGTCAACAAAAATGTTGTGTTGCTCTGGGCTTTGGTTTATTTTTTAATCAATTTGCCTGATGTCTTTTCCACTTGTATTAACAGCCAACTAGATGTGTTCAAGAATTTTCACGTCTCCTAGCAACAGTGAAATATTTAGACGCAGCCAGTTACAGTACATTATGCTGTAGGATGGACGAGGTGCTGTTCAGCACAGCAGTGGGTTAGCTGGTAATTGGCCCATGTGTATATGTAATGGGTCAATGGTGTCCTTTAGAGGATGCATCCGCTGCACTGTGGGGACCCTCGGTGCCTCTGGAGAGGAAGAGGGGAGGTTGTAGGTGTTGGGGTGTGTGTGCGCTCTGACACCAGGGCTGCAAGAGCGCACTGTTAGATGGATGGAAAAAAGGAAGAGGAGTGAAGTAAATGGTTTCACCTAGACAATTTCAGATCTCATTCCAGCGGGTGCCCAAAATAACACGCATATGTGTTTGAGTGTGTGTGAGCGACTTGGTAACAGAGGTTGCGGTTGCTTTCTTGTTGCCCTTCATTTTGACAAACGGGGTCATAAAAATCTCTCATAATGTTTTATTAACTATCATTTTAATTTTTTTTAGAATTAGACATAAAAGTGTACTCTGCAGGATTTTCCTAAAAAACATTTTTTAGACTACAGAAGTAATCCCTCTCAGTCTAGTCCCCCTAGAAGTGTGTGGTGGTGTATGCTCAGGTAAGGTGGGGGCTTTATGAAAAGGTCGTGACCAGGCACCAGAGCATAAAGCAGCACACGTCCAAGAGACACAGCACCAAAAAAACCCAAATATAGTGATGCAAAATGTTATTTTGATTCTGGGATTGGCTTTTACTTTAACTTTCACTAGTCAGCATGTTCACATACAGTAACCAAAAATCCTGCATAGCATACCTTTAGTCACATTTAATTTTCAAAAATCAATTAAATTGCCATGTGTAAATATGTATTTAAATATAATTTCAGTAAAATGGTACAAAACAATCTCATGCATGTACTGTAATGGTATGGATAGAGAAGATGAACAGACACATGCAAAGGAATTTAGGAAACTCAGCTGCTGTGAAATTTTACAGTGGTAATTAGCGATCTAACTGACCAATGAGATTGCTTAAGCAAACTAGACCATGAGGCCATGCACGTGAGATCAGAGAAAGACGAGAAAATAGCGAATAGGTGTGCACATGCCACCAACTGGACAGCGGTGTGATTTACTTCAAGTTACGGTAGACTGCCCTCAGTGTTCTTATCTGTCAAAATGATGGACAGCTTTTCTTCATCATTGTTAAAAAAAAATTAAGTCAATGACAGATTTTGTTTAACAGGATCTCTGTTTAGCAACAGTCTGCACTCATCCTCCATCAGGGGTGTGTGTGTGTGTGTGTGTGTGTGTGTGTGTGTGTGTTTGTGTGTTTGTGTGTTTGTTTGTTTGTTTGTGTGTGTGTGTGTGTGCATGTCCTGAGTTGCTCTTTGACTCATTTGTCCGTCTGCAGCAAGGTATCACTTCCCTAGAGCTTGGGGAGAAAGGGAATTCCTCTGCAAGGTCTCACACACACACACACACACACACACACACACACACACACACACACACACACACACACACTGAGAGTGAAGTGAAGTCGTGTTGAGGTTTGCTTTGCCTCCAGGGTTAACATTTTTTGGGTTTGTTTGACAGTCACATAGTTTTCACACAACTAAAGAGAGGGTGTTTTTCTGTCTATGCAGCATGATATATTGTAGCGTAGCCTATTAGATACATTTATATCTGATTAACATTAATGTAGTTAAGAGGTTTTTTATATTAATAATTTTTTATATTTGATATTACGTTTATATTTTTTATATTATTTATTATTTTTTTTATATTTTACATTATTGTATGACAGTTTATATTTACAGAATATGAGAGAAAGTGTATATGGCCTCTGCTGAGTGTTTACATGTCTCTCAATGAAAGGTTAAATCATCACCTGGCAGTCTGTGTTTACTGAAGCTCCTCTGTCTGTTGTGAGTTTATCAGTGCTATTACTGTCTCACATGGTTTTAATGGATTGCTTGTGTGCTTGTTACATGAACCAGATCACTCTGAAATGATCTTAGGTTTTTGTCATCACTTCTCTCTCACCTGACAATTGTTGCATTACAGGGTTTTAAAGTTTTGACCTCTTCAGCTTTGGTTGCTGTAAGTTCCTGTGATTGAAAGGAGAAAGATTATTTTAGCATATGCTGCTATGATTTCATGTCCAAACATGAAAATCATTTATCAAAATGCTTATTTATCGCTGTTTTGGGCCAGTTTAGTTGTAGATGAGCTGCAAAGTAAAGTGTCTAGAGAAAAAGCTAAATTCATTAGCAGCATTTGACATTGTTCCTCCTGGCCTTCATTCTGCCGCGTCATGGGTGAAAAAAAGGAAGCTATTTGTCTCTGCTGCATCAAGTAGATATATATTTTTAGCTGCTTTTTGCTAACACAGTCAGATTGATAGACAATGTGTTACAATAAAAAAATTTACTTTGTTGTAAACTGTAACAGTTTACAGTCAAATGTATAAATTGTTATACAGTGTTTAGTGGTACAGGTCCTTGTCTCTGTTGTATCAATTCAGGCAGTAGACTGTAGATTTAGCAGGGTGAGGCTGGGGGTCTGAGGGAAAACTCAGCCTCCCTAACAGTGCCTTTAACAGGTGTCACAAAGCAGCATCTTGTGGTAGTTTTGTTAGAAGGATGTGGTGTATAGTTGGCAGCTGATGTGATGCATGTAACTTCTATTTCCTGCCTAAATTAATATCAGTGATAAATAGTCTTGTTTGATGGCAGCATTACTTCAACTTTCCATTTCACAACAGTTAATATCTGCTGTTAAAAGAGAACATGCCTCAATGGCACCGGATGTCAGTATGACGTCAGAAAGATGTTGAAGTCTTAGGTTGAACAGATGTTTTTGGTTGGAATGAGAAATGGGTTAACGATATTTTAAACAACTTAGAGTTTCATGTTGGGTAGATGTTAACATTATGATATTTTGCAGGCATTGGGTTTTGGTCTCCATAACTTATGACAGAATGTCGTTATTCAACATTCTGGCAATGAGACTTTTGGTTCATTAACAACACAACTTAAAACCAAGAAAATATCAATATCATTGATATTGGCATTAGACATTGAACTTTGGTCACCTGTTGTCACAACCTAAATTCAATTTTATTCTCTAATCACGTTGGTGGCCTGCTGGGTGTACTCTACAGTTAGAGGTTCAAGTTTTCCACAGAAACTGAAACACAGAAAAAAATCCACTACACTGTCCACATGTTCACGCGCTCAGCTATCAAATATATTAAAAACTGTCCACAGCCGCAATTCCTTATGATGAGCAAAATTTACAGACCCTCAAAGGCCACATTTGAATCTTATAGGAGGTGACTTTTAGATGCTATTTATCCAGATTTAGTTTTAAGTTATTTTCAATAACTTACCTGTTTACTCTGTCTACACTTTTAATTCCTTCTCTGCTTTTCCATTGGTTAAAAGAGTGACTGAATGCTAAAAAGGAAGTAAAATACAGTTGTTTTAGGGGTTGCACAGTCTGACCCATTTTTTGCACTTTTGTATTTTGTAAGTTGGTGCTCTGTTTTGCTGGTCAGAGCTGCTCTCTGCTTCAGTGTTGTAGCTGTAAACAAAACATTAAAATGTCTCAGTGAAATTCTGCTGTTTAGTTTTCCATACACTACAAAGGGTGTGGGACTTACTAGGCATCAGCAGCTTATATTATGTAATGTGGTGTCTCTCAGAAGTGTGTGTGTGTGCGTGTGTGAGTTTTGACCATTATTCATACTTTGTGTGTGTGTGTGTATGTGTGTTTGTGTGTGCATTCACGTGCGTCATGCTTAATTTAATGAGCGTGAGCACTGATTTCCTTAATGGCTGTTTGTTCAGAACTGTGTGTTCTTTCATGCTTCCATGTAATTGGTTTTGTGTGTGTGTGTGCGCTTATGCACCCGTTCCTGAACGAGTGTGTTAATAATGAGTTGGGTTTTCAGTGTGTAACAGGTTGTCAAGTGTCCTCCACTGTCTCCTCACAGACTTAATGGAGAAATTATGCCTTAAGAGTGCTTGAGAGGGATGAACGGAGGGTGAGTGGCAGGAAGTGAGAGTAATGTGGCAAATAGGGCAATAAGGAGGGGATGGAAGAGAAAACAATTTAGATGCATGAAAATATGGAAAGGAAGGAGATGAGGATGGGAGGAGGGAGAAGCAAAGGAAGATGGAAAGGAATTAGTGGGGGTGGAATTCGTAGAGGGAGGAGGGAGAGACAAAAGGGGGAGAAAGTGAGTGGGAAGGGTGTAGGAAGGAGATGAGATTACATGTGATTTTCTTGAAAGTTCCAATGAAAGTAGCTCATAGCAAGCGCAGGGAAAAATAGAAAGAGGAAAGGCACGTTTAATGTCCTCAGAGAGCAATTACAAAAAAAATGCTATTTTCTCTGTGGTCTTGTAACGTTGCATGATGCAAAACATATTGCACAGAGAACATACAGTCTATAGTAAGATGATACAGGGAAGATAAAGAAGGCTTGGCTTGAAAAAAAAAGAGGAATTGATGAAGGCAGAAATAGAAGAGATGCACGCTCTCTGTAAGTTCTCCATAATGTATGCGATCCAGCATTCTGTTCAGCATCCTAAAATATAATCCTTTTATAGTGCATATGAGGCCTGCTTCTGCATAGGATGATGATGCCATCACAACAAACGGCTGAACATTTATTTTTTGCAGTCTGTTCAATTTTAAGGGATTCGATCATGTGGTATGTTGCTGCAGGCAAAGGACAATTACTTATATTCCAAAAAAAAAAAAACTGAATAAATTAAAAAAAAGGTTGAAAATGAATGAGAAAGGTATGCTGGAATGACACTCGAGCAGAGAGGTGGTGGGTGAGATTTTTCTGCCAGGCAGAGGAGATAATGGACGAGGGAAAGAGGTAGAACAGAGACGAGAGAGAGAGAGGAAGAGGCAGAGATAAAATGGTGTAGGCATGGAGTGTAGATTACACCTAAAACAAGCCCATGAAGGTGTCATTTGCTGCAGCTATTAGCAATCTTCAAAAGGAAAGAATGTATATAGTTATAAAAAGCACGAGTCGGGAGTTGTGTTCAAGCCTCCCTTTGACTCATGGCGTCTTTTGTGCTCTGGCTGCTGTTGGGCACGGTGCCCACAGCTCCTCTGGATTCACATAAAACGTTTTCCGCCTTTTTCATGAGCCTATTCAGGTTCAAATGAGTTGGTGAACATTTGCAAACATCTGTGTCTGTTGGCGGTGGTGAACGCAGCTCAGGTGCTTCTGCAATTCCAACCTGTGTGGGCGGGAGGTCTCGGGATCCTAAACCCTCCTCCTACACACACAAACATGCACGCACACACACACAGATCTCACAAATGCATGCACAAAAACAAAATGGGTAGTCATGCATGAAACACACACACAGAGCTGATGAGGTGTATCATTGAGCTCCTAAAGCAAAGAGAAACAGATAAAAACATATCTGATTTTGTCATCCTTTTTTCCACCTCCTTTTTGCTCTTCGTTTCCCAGATTTCTTTGACCTATCAGTCTCTCCTTTCTGCCTCACTTTGTCTTTTTGTCTTGCTGTGCTCCTCATCTTCTCCCCTTACATTCATCTTTCTGTTCTTTACCCTTTCTTTTCAGCTTTCTGTCCCTAACTCTACCCATCAGTCCCTTTACTTACCCTTCAACGTTCTGGCTTTCTCTGATTTCTCCCTCGACGTTCTTCTTGGTCTTCCCTCTCTCCTCCTTCCACCGTTTCTCCAGCTCCCCACTTCTCCCTCCACCCCTCCCTCTGTCTCCCCCTCTTTCTCTCTTGTGGCTGTGTGTTGGAAGCTGTGGGCTTTGATGCTTTTATAAATAGCCCAAGTGTTCCACTGAGAGTACCACCAAATGGGATGGATGGATGGATGGATGGATGGATGGATGGATGGGGGAGTGGAGAGGGGGATGGAAGAGGAGGGAGGGCTGAGTGTGTAGGTGTGAAGGGAGAACATTGAAAAGTGCTAGAAAAAAAAGGAAAGGATTAAAACGCGACAGAGGCAGACAGAGGTGCTTATTTAGAGAACAGAGAACACTGATCGAAGATTAAGGATGTGAAACTTAACCGTTTCTAGTCCTGCACGTCTCATAAACACCTGTAGTTCAAGAGGTCAAAGGCTTAAATACTGTATTTTAAAACCTTTGAAAAATAAGTAGCTTTTTCATGTTATGTGAAATAAACGTGTTTCAAGTAGCTAATATCTGAAATATTGGACATCTGTTGTAACAAAACAGCAGTTTTGGAAAAAAATCCTTATTAGTTGTCTAAATCCCCTCGATCAAAAAATACACACTGTAGAGATTTTTTTAAGGAGATTTCAAATCCCAATTTAGAAACATACAGTTGCTTGTAGGTCATTACTTGGCTCCACCATCGTAAGTGAAATGCATATCTCAGTTTCGTGTCAGCCATGATGGTATATTGAATGGTATATACGATAGTAATATGAATTTGGTTGGTGCCTACAGTAATCTCTCATACAGTCTAGATGGGCGTCTTGTGATAAAACATTTTGAGTGTAATTTTCTTGTAAATTCAGACATCTACTATCATGTCTTGATCTGACAGCAGTATACCGCTGTCTGCCAATTCTTGCACCACAGCTATGTAAAAACAATTAGGAAAAACTTTATAGAAAGATATGAGAAATAGGGAACTTAAATAATGATATATCTTTATGACTGTATAGTAATAGCGAAACAAAAATATTAAGGAAAGGCAAAACTTACTTTAAATTTCATTTCAGGGTTCCGTTTAAGTATTTTCATGTGAAAATGTTGTAGTATTTTATGACATTATATACATTTAAAACTGTTCTGTAAAAAATTAGATTAATGATCCCACTGAGTATCACTAGAGAGAGTTTGTGTACCACTCACCTGTGGTACTCGCCATAGTTTGAGAGCCAGCTGGGATGGAGGACATGACAGGGGTTCAGCAAAGTCAGTTGGACTCATCATAAGGGGACCTTAGATATCTGTGACCAAATTGGTGGACTGCCTGCTTGCATGGCTAAAAATACCAGTTTTGGTTTTGGCTTTCAAAACCTTTTAAAATGTTGCAGAAACATTCTGTGAATTCTTTAAGTCTGTTGGCTGATTACTGCCAGTGAATCATTGACCTCGCTCCAACAGTTTGTCAAGGTCTTTATTTTCAGCATTTTAAATGGATCATGTTACATAACACCATTGTGCAGTCTTCCATGCCATGCCATTGTAGTGTGTACAACAACTCTGATAGTGAGCCTCAGCGGGCTTATTGATGGGGCCAAAAATATTGCAGCATTATAGTGCATTGATTTTTCCTACGTTGCCCTGGTGCTTTTCAGACACAACAAACCTGCATCCTAAACAGCTTGTGCTCACGGCACACAACAACATAATATGAATCATGTGTTTTAGGTGGGAAGGAAAGCTCATTCTGATTATTACTAGTGTAGGAGACGCTGCTATGTAGGCTGTATTGAAATGAATTTTCAATTTTGTTCTACTGACGCATCCATGTGAAACTCCAGATTAGGGCAGTCACTGTGCATGACATGCCACAATTTCAAAAGAGGAATTCATGAAGAAGAATTCTAAGTCAAAACACATTCAGTTCAGTCACACAAAATTTTGCAGTGCAGTCAATGAGAGTGAAAATAATGGCAGATTGAAATGCAACAAACAAATCAAACTAATTAATTATTTCATTAATACAGTAGACAGGGGGATGCACAAAAAAATAAAGAACATGTCCACAAGAAGAAAAAGGTTGATTATGTTTACATTTTTAGCTGATCTTCAGTTTGATTTGGGTTAGTCAGTTTTGATTAATGTCTATATGTGTCAGCCCTGCAATAGTCTGGCGACCTATCCAGGGTGTACCCCGCCTTCCGCCCAATGGCAGCTGGGATTGGCTCCAGCCCCCCCGCCCCGTGACCCTTGCGAGGACAAGCGGTTACAGAAAATGACTGACTGACTGACTGAGTTTTGATTAATGTTGTTTTCAATAGCCCTTTAATTGGTAACTAACTGGTTTATTTTTTAAAGAAAAACAACTATTAACTAAAGGAAATACAAAAGGCCTCCCTTTTAGTCTGGTGCTTTATTGACTCAATCAATTTTCAGTAATTAAATTAGATTTTTTGCAGGGGGTTGTAATATTAAAAAACAATGTATCCCACTGATTTACAGACATCTTTTACAGTGTAAGTCAATGGGAAAAGTTATTATTTGGCCCCATGGCATTGGGTGATGGACGCAGACAGGGTAATTCCACTTTTGGCATCTGTGTTAAATTGGCTTCAAAGCTTGCCGCTGTTCCTGTTGACTTATTTAACGTGATTAATACAAAATACAAGAGTATTGTAATGTAAGTGAGCAGTGGTGCTAGCTGGCTCACACCACACCAGGCTGGTGCACAGTAGGGCTGTGTGATATGACGAAATACATCATCTGATTATTTAAAAAAATCATGTATTGTTTCATATTATGCTATATCGTTTACTTCATTTATGTCATCTTATAACACTTTGTGTCCGTCCCTGTGGCCGAGGGGGCGTCTACACAATGCACGGCACCAAAACAAACAAACATGGAAGAGCTGGAAAGCAATAATGAATGTGGGGATTCAGCACAAAGCACTGTCACTGGTGTTTAATTTTTCCCTTTCTCTCCTATGGCTCTGTGCCTCTCACAGACACACAAAACGAGGCTTTTGCAGAGCTCTGATCACAACTATTTAGTCACATTTTGCAATCACAGAGCACCAGTTTGTTTCGAGCTTGCAGTGGATGAATCCTCATACCGTGGTTACAGTTTAACTGTCTGCCAGAAGCTTTAAGTCCACAGCAAAAACATAAACACTTCTGGCCTTAGACAAGCAGGGTCTTTCAAAATAAAAGCATCATGGGTTTCACTTTGATTTATTTAATAACAATATTTAACTTTACTATAACAGTACTTTATTTAACTTTATACTTTATTCAACATTATAACAGTAGTTTATATAACTTTTTTATGGTAGTAGCTAGTTTATTTGCGACTCTGTGTTGTAACAGTTCATTCACTAATTTTGTATATTAGTAGTTTTCGGTGGTTAAGAGGAGATTTCAAAATACTGAGATATTGTGTTTCGCAATATAGCCTAAAAAAATTGTGAAATTATTTTGAAGCTAAATAACCTAGCCCTAATGCACAGTGCAGTAAACTGAAGAGTAGCAAAATTAACCAAAAGACTGACCTGTGTGACCAGCCAACAATATTCCTGGTGGTCAACTGATTAACAGATGACATCCCTAGTTTGCACCAAACATGCATGTAAACTGAGACTCTAATATGGCTTTGTTTATACTAATAGTTTTTCTGACAGTCACTCGACAGTAACACCCAGTGTGTTTCCTCCCCTAACTGCTTCCTCTTCTCAGTTTAATGCGGAGGGTGTTAAAGAGCTGTCGTGTGTGCGTGTATCTGTCAGTGTGTGAACATGTTAGAGAGTCTAATGTGAGAGACTGTGCATATGTGCATGCCTTGTTCAGTCTACTTTGATATAAAAGTGAATGAGAGAGTCAAACAGCCGCTTTTAAAACAGAAGTTCTCACTGTTTCTGTTTATCAGCCATCAGCGGCGGCTATCTGATGCCTCTGTGTGTGTGTTTGTTGTTCTACAGGTTTGTGTGTGTATGTGTGACAGTCTAATTTTACTTGTCAGTGAGGGCCAACTCCTTTTGCTTCGATCTACTTTCACACATTTGAAGACTCTGATCACTTGCAGTGTGTTTGTTTGTGTGTGTGTTTGTGTGTGTGTGCTTATATTCACTTTCAGTTACAGATTGACAGACTATCTCCTTCAGGGCTTGGTTGTCCTTGCTGCTGACATTAGCAGCAATAGTACACCGGTTGCCACGGTGACACCTTGGAGACATATCGGGACGATCAGACAGGCAATTTGGGTCAAGCTTGTCTGACATCACAGTCTGCACACACAAGCACACACACAGGAGACCACAGAAGAATGGACAGTAGTTAACGAGAATTAAATTTAACCGTGTCCAAATATAAATGATAATTTTACCAGTTTAACGAAAGATTTGATCAAAACTAAGTTCTATCAGATGTCATGAACTTGAAAACAAGACTAAAAGCCTCCACCCATGCGTGCAGCTCTATGAGGCAGTAACAGAAATTGTATAAAAATAAAGGACGTAGCCACCGTGACGCCATCCATTGGTTTGTGGCCTTAAACTATTAAAACACAATGAACATACTAACGGAACATCCGACTCCAAAGTGGGTCCTTTTGTAAGACCAAACGCTGAAAAAAACTTTTTTTTTTATCCGACCAAAATGTTAGAATTAACTTTAATTAACCACAAACCCACGATAGCAACAGCTCTAGCTAAGCATATACTCTGTCAATCTGGGATTACGCCATGGTTACATTACCTAACCAACACTTGCGCCGTGATAGTAGCTTGTCAACAGATGGCACCTCCCTGTAACTCACAGTAGCCACGCCCTTAATTATACCTAACTTGAATCCTTAATAACATTTAAACTTGTGAGTTATATTAAAAGAAATCACCTCTGGACAGTTGTTATGAATGGGAATGTAAGCCATAGAAACCAAACCTATCTTATGTACTAGACTGTGAATAAGTGTATTTCTGTTGTACCGGTGGGGGTCTATGGGGATGAACTCGCCCCTGGAGCCAGTCTCAAGTGGCCCTTAGAGGAAGTGAAATTTTGACAATTCCACATTGGCTTTATTTTTCACCCCTGGAGGGTGCCACTTGTGCCACTAAATGCCAATAATAACAAAGTTAACATGATGATGTTTAACAGGTAAAATATTTACCATCATTTTAATTATCTTTGTGTAAGTTGTGTTCATGCTGCTATTTGCCAATTAGCACTAAGCAAAATGTTTAGCTGAGTCCAAAGGGAATGCCATCACTTTTGCAAGTATTTGGTTATAAAGTACCTACTGCACTAATTAAACATTTGACCTAATAGTTGCGCGTTGTAGAAAATGAAGGGGTTACCATAGTGATTACAATTCATCCTGTTGGTAACATGAATGTCTTTATCACATTTTGTAGAAATCCATGGCATAGTTGATGATTCATTTCACAAACAGAAACCCTATGAATGTGTAACAGACTGATTTTGCCACCTAATTAGAGCCACGCTGCTAGCATGACTACAATTCAACGATCCACATAGCCAAGACCTAATTCTGTGCCATCAAATACACATGCTTTTGTACCGGCTGCCATGCATTTGAGTGTACGTAGCATGCATGGGCACCTGAGCAGACCCCATTTCTTTATTTCTAGCACTGTTTGCTGAAACCCCCCAACACTGCAGCTATAGTTACATTGCCCATTTTTCATGATGTCAAAGGACATGTCCCAGCCTTCATTTAATAACCTTGGTTCTCCTTATCAGACAAAAAAGCTTTTTTTTTTTGACAAGTGACCTCTAGCTGTTCTGCGAACTTTGACTGTCCTGTCTTTCCATGATTTCTTTTCATTTTGAATGTGCTCTCTCTGTTATTGTAACAAAGGAGTTTCAGTTGTCTAAACATAACCATACCCTAAGCAGATGGGTGGTAGATTAGAAAACACTTTTTTGCGTCATTATTGGAACAGTCATGAGTCATTTTGAAAGGCCCTAGGAAAAGACATATTTAGTCATCTAGGCAATCAGCCTGCAGTTGACTAATGACTGTAAGGTATGGTCTCCTGTATTTTAGTTGATCTGTCAGATAGAAGTAACAAGTTTTCTAAAGATGGTCTTATCAGCTCATTAAAGCAATGTCTTGTTGGGTGTTGACATTTTTTATAGCTGTAACACATTAATAGGTGCTAACTCATTGTGAAACTGTGTCAGTTCCACAGAGTGCTGTTGCCTATACTTAACTCTGTCAATAGCTGCCTCTCTACAGCACAGAGGGAAATGGTTCATTCTGCCTGTGGCTGGTATAATTGTGGCCTCCACCAGTTTCTCTGGCAGGTAACCGGCATCACTGAAGTCACTGTGAGTAGACTGTGAAAGGTCCTGACTTTGGGACTCTCAGTTGAAGGATTAGTGGCAGCAGCGTTTTAACTGCACTGCTGTGTTATTGCTAAGAGTAAACCTTACATATTTCAGTATTACTGTGAGTTGTATCAATACTGCAGTACTACCAAAACAACCCCATGTCTGTTTTAATTGCACTGGTCAAATAAAGTCACTCTTGATATAAATTGTGTCGACCTGGCCTTGGTAAGCCCAGGTTGGCCCTCATGTATTGCTAATGTCAAGCAAAAATCATTCTGCGTTGATGATAATTTATATTTACAACAATGCTTTGATCTCTGCTGCTTTGTTTGTACCCAGCAGAAATCAAACCAAAAAAGGAAGTTAGCATGACTTTTTCCTGCTTGTGTCAAACCGGAGGAACTTCTTCATAGTTATTATGGCCCCCCTTTTTATTGTGTCCACACTGCAGTAGCTATGAGTAATGACAGTTCTTAGAGCACTGTTTTCAGGGACCATTTTAGAGTAGGTACTCCTCCAGCACAAGAAAAAATGTGAGATGCAAGTATATGGTGGTTTGTCCAGATGTCGTCAATGTACATTTATTGGTTTAACAAAGCCAATGCAGCACCGGCCACCGCTATTTTACAAAAATCTGCTTATCGTGTAAACAACAGACAACACAAAACACAAACAGTGGCTTGAAAAAATGGAAGAAAACACATACAGAAGGACTGACAGTGAAATCCAGGCTTTACTGAGCATGCATGTGAGCGTGGACATAAAAAGTGAGTTTGACTCATTAAAGCAAAAGTGACATTGCTTTGCCAACTGCAGACCGTCATACAATACGTCACCACAGCGTTCCTATCGGTGGTGCAAATGCGAACAGTAAAAAGACCTTCAAGGTTTTATGTATATAAAATGTTTAGAGTAAATGTGTAGATTATGCAATTGTGTGAAGTGTGTGTTTATATTTAAATACATGTGCATGCAATTCATATGGAACTAAATATTAATAGGAGTTGTGTTTTTTTTAGATAAGAGCTCTGATGAGTGCCTGAAGGAAGTCCTTAGTGAATGATGTTTTAGATGTTTGTGACATCTACTGTAGATCTTGCTAAATTTCCACTTCTGTAAACGCGGCCGTGCTCTGTGTAATTTTAGCACCTTTAAGCTAAGAAAATGGTTGTGGTCAGAATAGGATGTTATGATGACATGACATGTGGTTCAGCTTCTTGAAGAAATAGTTTGTATAACAGTGGTTTTGTTAGATGCATGTTGCACCATCACCTCTTGGAATACTGTTTATGCGTAAGTGTAATTTTGAACACCATTACCGACATTTGTTATTTCTTTTCTATATTATTATTTCCTTTTGCAATGACATAGTGAAAAGCAGCAGGAGTAGAAGAACTGTATGTTGGCCAGTTGGTTTGAATCTGCTGCATTACTGCTGTCTCAATAAAGAAGCCATAGGTGCGTTTTTAACTCTGTTCCACCCACATCGCTCTCACTTCAATAACACCACATACCCCCTCTGCTCGTTCATCCTTTAATTATTTGCTCTCTCACCACTTGTATGATCACAGTCACAGGACCTTTGGCCCACTCTGTATTTGTTGTTTGTATGTAAAGGCGGTGATCTACGAATTGAAGTCGATCAGTTGCACTCAGGGCAATTTGACGAGATGAGCTAAATGTCTAAAACGTGAATCACAGTGTGTAGGTGGGATGGCCCACCTGGATTACTAACGGCTGGGGGAGAGATGCTTCTGTGCTGCTGTTGTGGGTTTGAAAATGTACAGTGATATAATTTCTTGGACAAAAGGTCATTCTGTTTCTTGATGGACAAAAGTTCACAGACTGAATGCTTGTTGAATCTGAAATCTTTTTTTTTTTTTTTGCAAAAATGGATATACAGTCACTGTCTGGAGGGAACTCCAAACGTATACAAGGATGCAAAGGTGCTGCTCTGTATTTACCCAGGCATCTGTTGTGGATCTGTTTTTATTAGGAACTACATAAATCACACGCAGCACTGAATCTTTACAAAAATGAGCAGAATATAATACATGTCCAAAATGTGCTACATAACTAGGACAGTCACCTTTAACAAATGTTGTTGGAAGGTTGGATTAGTGGACTTTTTGTCAAGGTTGTGATAATATCCTGTGTATAACACATTTATAGTGATTTTTACAAGTTTTTCTCTCAATTAAAAATATTTCTCAGACTTAAAGGACAGCTTAACCCCCGAAAATGTTCATTTGTACGTTTCAACTACTTTCCCTGTATAATGTTAAATTCATGAAGAAAGTTTTTCTTGCATGCTTCCACGTTGAATAAAGAATCCACAAAGTACAATCTGACAAGTTGATCTTACTCATAATGATCTTAGAAAGCATTTGCCTTGAAAAAGTAAATATAACTATTAATCATAATTTATGTTTACTATATCTAACTGTTAAGTTTACTCAAAATCTATCTATATTTACTTAATTTTGTGAAGTTGCTGCAACTTAAAAATTGTTAAATTACCTTCCACATTCTAAGTGTAAACAACTTTGGTAAACCAAGTTAGTCTGACTTGATTTAATCATCACAGAGGATTTTGCAATTTTGAAGTTAGGAGATCTGCAAGTTATGTTTTGTTAACATGTGTAAAAAAATACAAATATGACTGAGACTGAAACCAGCAGAATACAGATATATATCGCACAGTATATTTGGTTTACTGAAGCCGCTGAAACTTTTGGATTCCACTCCATGAGTTGTTGGAGAGTTTGTGAACGGATGTTTTGATGTAGTTCTGTTTAAATGCACATCTCCATGACTTCAATTCCTCAAAAATGTACTTAGTTTTTTTGTTCATCATTCACCAGAAGCATGGGACAAAAATAAAGCCCCATCAGCCCAAAAAGTCTTCCACTGGACCAAAAGTCATTTTCTACTACAGCCTGTTATCCCCAAAACAAACACCAATCTCTCCAAATTCCAATTTCACCAAAGCACACCCTTTAGTCAGTTTCAGTTTTCCAGCAGTGTTCGAGTCACTGATCCTGGCTGTTATCACAGACCCTTTGCGGTTGTTTTCCAGCAGCATTTATCCACCGAACCTGGATAGTATTTACTGACCTGTCCCTACTTTTCCAAGCACTTTTGTGCCACCAAGCATTTCAAGCCAACACATGATGTGTTTCTAACCATAACCAAGTAGTTTTTGTGTGCAATCTTAAACCTAACCACACATTTACCAAAGCGTTGCTTACAAATGATATATATGGGTTTACAGATTGGGTTGTCTAACTGCAGAGAGTGTGTATTTTTGGAGAAACATGACCTCAGAGCAATGGCTGTTTGTTGTGGGGATGACTGCAGGATTGGAAATGAACTTTTTTGTACACAGGTCACTCAGTAGTTTATCTTTGTCTATTTGATTGAAGCAAATCTACCAGCCACATGCATATTTGACCACCATTTGGCTGCTGACTGGTGCCAATTTCCTACCCTGGATGAAAGGCTGATGGGGAAATGGTCTTTCAGTCCAATGGGACATTTTATGGACCAGTGGGGATTTAACATATTGATTCTTTTCAGTTCTCAGCAATAATGACTCCGACTTTGGGCTTTCTGTCTGTGTGCAAATTGTATGCCGTCTAAATCTGGGCAAATACATTTTCAGAGTTGCTCCATTTCTGTGTGTTCATCTAAGGTTGTGTGTGTGTGTATGTGTGTGTTGTCTGATGGAGATCAGCTAACTATGTCACTGTTGCTCCTGAGATACTTTAACCCATTCATCTATGGATGGTAACCTAGCAACAGGGACATGAGCCGACAGAAGTGCAGTGATCCCAGACCTCTTTTTCTGTCTCTCCCTCCATCTTTGTGTCTCTTTCTTTATTTGACTTTCTGCTTTTGCGTCACTCTCCCTCCACATCGCTTGCTTTTTCTGTCTCACCTGTCAGCTGTCCCTTCCTCCGCTCTTCCACTTTAACTCCAGCAGAACGTCTCCCAACCCTATTCACCCCTCGTTAGTCTTCTCCTATTGTTCCCTCTCCATCAGTTTGTGAATACAATATAGTTGAGTTTAAGACTTAATTCGGTCTATCACTAGAGTGAGAAGGAGAAAGTGTATTGTTTAAATATTATCCACCCACAGTTTCTTCAATTTGACATCATTATCTTTTGTTGCTTCTTCGTATGATGTTTTTCCTGGTACACCCATTTATATTTTAGAAAGACAGAGGGACAAACAGAACTATGGTAAACAAGACTGCATTTGTTTATCGTTAAAATCTGTTCGTGTATATACATAATAATCTGAGTGTGTCTGCACACATTAAGAGGATAACAGACAGTCAGGCAGCATTGGTCTGTTGCCAAGCATTGAGCGAGTTGTTGTAGACTGTCCTGCTTTGCTCTCAAACACACGCACAAATACACACATATACTTTTGCACTCTTTGTTAATTTTCTCCTAACACAATCCCAGATTCAGATTCATAGCACAGAAACACATTAACACACTGCAAGAGTTTACGATTCTAACTGTAAAAAGTTGTTTATGAAAATAATCCTAATCCTATGTAATCCTAATCCTATGTAAAATCAGACAGGCAAGGTGAAATTTTATTTCATTTTTGAGAGCAACGTTTGCCAAAAGTTTATCTCCTATGTACAAAATGTCATCTCTCCTACATACAGGACACTATCTTTTACATAGAAGGCAATCTTTTGGATTAATGAAGCTGTTGGAGAGTAAGAAGCCATGCAAAATGAAGTGCTTAGTGCACGATATACTGGTCCTTCCAAAAATCACCCAAATGCTGCAAAACCAAAACATTTTACCTTCTTACCCAACTAAATGCAATGTCCACTGTGAAAGATAATGAAAGATTTTCACCAGCAGAGAATTATATTGTAATATTTTTAGGCTATGTCTTGATACACCATATCTTGATATTTAAAAATCTCCTTAAAAGCACTTCATTAATGCTAGAACTGGGAGGCAGAATTGAACATAACAATATTTATTTATTTATTTTTAGACCATATTCCCTCTTTTATGTGACATTATTGTAGGAGTGACTATTGGTACTTTCTAACAAATATTAACACAGCTCCATTTTTGATCATTAGTAATGTAGCTATAATGACTAAGTGGGTAAAGGCAAGTATTAAATCAAGAAAAATGTCTGGCCAGTTAAGAACACTTTACTGTAAATGCAGCTGTTAAAATCAGGAAAAAACACCATTTATTCCATATTACGATATAACAATATCCAATATCTAAGATGATATATAGTCTCATATCTTAATGCAATATAATATCTTTATATTGCCCAGCCCTAAATACCACCATGAAACTCTAATTATCATACCACATGGACTTTAAATACCAGTCAGCAGGCCTGGTTTTGCTTAACTGTTGTTTCAGAACCATGGATAGTGCTGCTGTCCATGGTGGATGAGGATGAGGAGAGAGAATATTTACAGTTTAATATTTATGGGGATGGCATTTGGTAGTTTTGATGATATACAATGCGTTTTATCTTTATTGTTTCTTTGCTAACACTTCTTTTTTTTTTTACTAAATCTGTATTTTGAATTTGTACGTTAATACTTTGGCAAATTTTTTTCTTTAAAACTTTCATGCAAACAGCACCATAGAGATGCAATCAAATTAAGAGAGAGAGCGAAAGAGATGCAGGATGCAAACAGATGTTTCTACTTAATCAAGCCGTTCATCTTAGTGCTCCCTCTAGAGGCCTGGAGAACTTCTGCTGTGTTGGCTGGATATACAGCGTTTTTCTTTTGCATTTGTTTCAGGGGATTTTGTGTTTTTGACTTTGCCTTGTTACTATATTTGCAGTGTTTGCTCTTAATGTACAGTATTTGTTCTCTCTTTGTGCAACATATTTTGTTTTCATTTGTAGCATGTTTCCATTGTAGGTATTTAAGGTTTTCATATGTGTTATTGAATTGGCTTGCTTCTTAATAGGGTTGAGTACTGTAATCTGGTGCTACTATGGCACCGGTTCCTATTGAACCGCTAGATACCGGACCAAATCATGATGCAGATTTCAATGCCTCATTTCGGATAATGTTCGTAGTGAGTGTGCGGCTGAGAGAGAAAGAGAGAGAGCTCGTGTGTGACGATGGCAGTGACAGTGAAATGCAGCTTTGTCAGTGAGTAAATGCTACAACTTCTCAGGACCCATGCCAAGCCCCCGTGTTTTGCTTGCCACCAGCTGATTAAATCAAAGGTGGTTAACCCAGAAGTTAGCCTCACATTAAAGTTCCCAGACCCTCTTAAGGTGGACTGTTAAGGTGGACCAGCTATTCTCATTGTAGTGACACTCAGCAGTCCTAATCAGATGGGTGAGACACCAAATGAGCACTTCATTTAAAATTGCTACTACGCAATCCCAAGGACAAAGAGTGTGATTTTGTGTGTGTGTGTGTGTGTGTGTGTGTGTGTGTGTGTGTGTGTGTGTGTGTGTGTGTGAATGCGTGAATGAGAGGGGAATTGTAAAGCACTTTGGATAAAAGCGCTGAATAAAATGCACTCCATTTGCAGCCCATAATGCATCATCTTACAATGTGCCGCAGGACTTTAAAGAAACACCACACATCCGCTGGTTAGATGAGCACGTGGAAGCTTTTGTAAAGTGGACTATTGTTGGTGATAGATCCTGTTGTATCAAAAAATCCACAATAGATTGTTGACCATTAGTATCTGAGAGTTAAGAGCAGGTCCTTCACATTTCTGTTTGTCATCCAGTACAACAACACCACAGACTCTAAAGCCTTAAAAACGACCCCACACTTGAATTCAAGCCCCTCTGACTCAGAAAACATCACATTTTCACAAACAGTGTTTATTGTGTGGTTATTGTACCTGATTGATTGTACATGTCCGTGTTATTGTGTCCATCATTAGTATCTTGCTCAGCAGAGAAGATGTGTGTACATCCAACTGGTTTTGAGACCAGGTGCTGGATAAAAATACATATTAACGTAACAAAGAGCATAAGTATCAGCACACCAGAGTACAGCTCCCAATATTGAATTGACTACAGCAGATAGCAGTGTTAGTACAGTCATTTTAAAATGAGATAAAATTAGCCTTAAATCGTATCCATCTCTGCATCGTTAGTATTTTGTTCTAACAAGTGTCTTGTTCTAATAAGTTAGCTGGGAAGCTGTTAATAGTTATCCTAAAATAATAATAAAAAATACAGTATGAAGATGCAATATGTACAATGATTAAGACAAACATTAAGAAAGGCACACAAAACATGTACAAGGTAAAGAATAACAATATGAGCAGTTAAAATGCAAATAGCAGATGATGCGGGTACAGTGTGAGTACAGTCATTTTAAAATGAGGTAAAATTTAAATTTTTATTAAAATCAGTCTCTCTCTTTGCATTGTTGGTATCTTCCCAGAAGATATAAGTTACTTTATGAGACTTGTGTCAGCATATATTTCCCATGTAATGCATTTTGTCTTTAGTTCATTATTTGGTATCCAAACCTGTTAGTCTCATCGACTCTCCTGTTAATATCTGCAGCTCTTCAGGCTCACCCCTCTGTCCTCGTCTCCCACTCTCTCTCACTCATCCTCTTCATACCACCTCTTTCCCTCTCTCTGAATTAATGAGTAAATCAGTGGATTAGATAAAGCTGTATGTTCAGGATGATGATTATACTCTTAAGCAAATTAAATGCAGAGAACATTCATACATACTTAATGTATGCGCTCAAGCTTTCTATTTCTCTAACTTATTCCTTCCTACCCCCGGTTATTTTTCTTTCTGTCTGGACCAAAACAGCAGGTATTGTTTGCGGGGGAGTTAAGAGAGAGAAAGTGGCAGAGGAGGGCGGGGGGAGGAGGGCAGGAGAGAGGAGAGAAGTTGATGTACAGTACAGG
The DNA here is from genome assembly GCF_026936395.1 of Plectropomus leopardus. NCBI lineage: Eukaryota > Metazoa > Chordata > Actinopteri > Perciformes > Serranidae > Plectropomus > Plectropomus leopardus. The sequence goes on from NC_142193.1 coordinate 25,692,615, forward strand.
AGATTACAGGTTTGTGTGTTTGCGTGCGTGTGAGTGTGTGTGTGTGTGTGTGTGTGTGTGTTTTGGCTGGACATGTTCAGCAGTTGCCTGTTCAGGTCATACTGTGGAGGTAGATGTACTTCTGCTTTGAGAGGAAAATAAGTGCCCTCCGCACACACACACAAATAGAGACAAAGAGGGAGAGAGAGAACAGACAGCTATTGTTGGTGCAAAGATTAACAATGTAAACGTCTTTTTTTTAAAATAGTGCAGCTTTTCCGCCTCCTGTCTTTATTCTCTTCCAAATTCCAAGCTCTCTGTACAAGTAGGGCAAAATATTGATCCTCTGTAGTCTGTTTTGATAGAGAAAGGTTTCTGGAGCACAGAGTATCGAAAAATCCTCAAGTGCCGAAAACTTGCATCTAGAGCTGAAATGATCAGTGAATTAATTGATTTTTTCAAGGTATATCAATCAGAAAACATGTAATTTGTGATTTATTCAAGAAGGGATAATGTATTTCAGTCTACTTTTAAGCAAATGTAAGTGCACCCAATTTAGTTGGGGTGCTGTTAAAAATAATTTAACATTTAAAATAATAAAAACAATATAAAATAATAAAAAATACAGTATGAAGATACAATACGCACAATGGTTGAGACAAACATTAATATAAAAAGGCACACAAAACATGTACAAGTTAAGAACATACAACACAGTTTGACAATATGAGCAGATAAAATCCAAATAGCAGATGATGCGGGTACAGTCATTTTAAAATGAGGTAGAATTAGTCTAAAATTAGTGCTGACATTGTTGGTTCTCAATAAACCACTTCTGAACATTACATTTCAATGAATGATATGATGGGGACTCCTAATCGATAGTGGTACTGTGTGTTGATGAGATGTGCCAAAGGAAAAGACAGCCTGGCAAAAGGCAGTTTCTCTGAGTGGGAGTGAACAGTCCCACCTAGCTGCACCTCTTGTAACTCTGCTCGCAGCAGATTTAAAGGTGATGAAATCAGAGGAGGAGGAGCTAAACCATGCATAATCTTAGAAACAAGGCAGATTTTTTTTGTATTTCCACTTAATAGCTTGCTTTGTTGTAGCAGGGAATTGAATTTCTGAGTTTCATTGGACAAAGCAAGATATTTCTTAAAATTTGGCGCAAACATTCGAGTAGACTCAAGGATGAGCTGATTTGATCTTGGTGGTCAAAGGTCAAGGTCACAGTAACCTAACAGTCTTATTCTTATGAAAGTGAAATCTCAAGAGCACTTTTAAGGGATTTTATTAAAATTTGACAAAACCATTCCCGTAGACTCCACTTAGACTCAAGAATGAACTGATCAGAATCTGGTGGTCGAAGGTCAAAAGTCAAGGTCATGATGATCTCATGCAGTATGTATATATATTTTTTGGCCATAACCACCTTGAAACTGTGCTGGTTGTATTGATCTTTTGTATATGAAGCACCCATGTGTTACTGTATAAGCAGCTGGTGCGCATAGGCATACAACTTTGTGGCGGTGTATCTAGTTTTGATTCTGTATCAATAGAAGCAATCAATACCGAGCCACAATTACACCATTTCTAACATGATGACGACCAATCCCTGCCTGTCACATTATGCTGAGTTTGCAAGTTTGACTCCATCCATTTAAGCATGAGAGACAGAATGAGAATACAGTGAAGACAGAAAGTGATAAACAGAGGAGGGAAATTGAATTAAAAGTGACATGAAAAGAGACGGATAGAAGAATCAGACACAGAGAGTGGGATGGAAGCAAAAAAGACAAAGAGACAACAGGACGGGACCTGATGGACAAAAATGGAGAGCTGGAGATGGAGTGAATGAAAGACAGCAAGAGGGATGCAGTGAATGAGAGAGAGACATGGAGTGAATGGGAGAGAGGATCAGGGTGGAGGTGTAAGCTGGACCATGTAAAATCGTTTTGTGCCAGAATTCTTTCACAGCGCTGGCACAGCGCTGAAACTGAAATCGAACGGAGCGCGAAGCCAGCCAGACTGTAGTGTCTCCTGTTTTTTCTAATTGAATGTAAGATAGTACACTATTGGGAGGGATTACATACTGTATTAATGATGCTCACAAGCCGAGAACACGCAAAACACTATTAGAAAGTACCGTACGTTCTTATTGCAAGTCTACTGATATTTTAACACATTTTCGAAGGAAGGAGGAACAAAGTATTTCAAAACCACTCTCTGGGCAGAACTTACATATTTTCACTTGAGCCACTTTTCTTCTTTTCCTCCTTCCTCCTTATTCTGTGGCCGGGTTGTAGCTTTTGCCAGCCCAGACTTCAAGGCTTCTGTGAACTAAGTTGATAGTTAGGTAGCGTCACATGAGGACAGCCTTACAGTTGACTCCTCATGTGTGATACCCTGAAAAATCACTGTGATAATTTAGTGAAAGTCTGTGTGTTCTTGTCTGATTACAAGTTGAACCTCATCACTGATTCCTGATCAGTTAGTTCCAGTTAGCTATTTGGCTAGCTTGCTAATATATGTAATAGTAGACACATTTTGACGATTGTTATTGATGTTAGTGATAGCATTGTTTTAAATTTAAAAAACAGAACTAATACTTTTACATTTCTCATTACATTTATCAAAATATAATATTGTCTTACTGTGTAAAGTAGTGTACTTGAGTGATACTGTTAAAGATGGTTAGGGCATCAAGGATCAATTCTGATCAGATTGGCAAAGCAGTTATTTGCCTTGAACCTGTCAAACTACTGCTGAGGAAAGACAGAACTCCTTAAGAGTTCAGCCTATGCTCCGTTTATGGACCTGAAAACCACTCGAATTTAGACGGGGACACAGAAAGATACAAGGAGACAGAAACACATAAAAAATGTAAAATTGGTTGATCCAACCCCCTCACAACCCCTGTTGTTGTCAACTACTGCAAAAGATAGATTCTAATTCTATAGGAAACACTGATATGAGTAATTTATGACCAATTCCTGTAAAGTTTGCCTAATGATACTAATAACACTAATAAAAGAGATTTAGTTAAAAATTATTGGGGTGGTATCAAGAACAAGATTTTTAGGGAATACCAGGCATAAGACACGCTCAACTGTTGTGGTCACAAAAGTACGATTTGAAAACAGAACAGCCTGGTATGATCCAGGCTTGACTCTAACAGGAACCAACAATGAGCAGACTGCATGGGAGCTGTCAGTGTCAGCAACAAACACTTTAACAGAGTGTCCTGAGAGGAGTGAAATGAGCAGGCGTCTCCCTGCACTGTGCTTTAGGCCATTCTGAAATTAAAAAACCCAGCAAGGCCACTTAAAGAACAGATGGACTCTGTTCTCAGTCTCAAAAATAAATAAAAAATCCCACCATGAACAGAGAAGAAAAATGAATAGAATTGTAGTTCTTCAATCTCAGTCGCTTTTAACAATAAATCAGCATGACAGATCTTTTGAAAACCCTGACATCAAAGAGCTGCAATTTAAAAGGGTCCTTTTTGTGAAAGTTTAATTGATTGTTTAGTTTTGTTTACACCAGCTGTTGCTTGTCCTACGATCATCACCAACCAGAGGTCATAGTTTGCCTGCCAAGTGAATTCCTCTGTGTTTTTCCCATGAAAAGACACCCTGGAACAACATGAAAAATTATAGATGTAGAGCTGGAGGAGGAGAAGAGAGAAGAAGAGAGGATGGATTGATGGAAGAGAGAGAGAAAGAGGAGGAGTGATATGGGTGTGCTGACTCACTCCCTGACCCTTCTCCCTGCTTCACCAGAGGCATCGTGGGTATTTATACATTGGCGTAGGCTGTTCATCCCCCTTATATAAGCTCGTACACACACACCGACACACAAACACACACACAAGGGGAGGTGCCCAAGGTGAATGGCATGTTTTGTTCAGATTATTGACTTTCTTCCTCTTGCTTCCTCTCCTTTATCATCTTGATCTTCTTCATGTCGTCCTGCGGTTGCATCAGCTTCTTCTTTGAAACTTTCACCCCACACATCGGGATGTTTCCTTCAGTGAGACAGTAGGAAGAGCAAGAAACAGGAACTGTAGTCTGGCTCGCGCAGACCTCTCTCCCTGCTGTTTAGACTCTGTGCCAGATCCATGTGGTCAGGGAAGAGATCTGATGGAGAAGTTTTGTAGCCAAGTCAGTGAACCCAGTCAGTCAGTCAGTCAGTGTGAAAATCTAATTGTCATCTATTATTTCCATTTTCAGGCAAATAGCTGGTCTTGTCAGTCAGAAAGTAACCAGGCTTTCACATCGAACGCTCATTAATATCAATGGAGAGTGCTGTTATTTCCTGTTGCTGCAGTAGCAAAGTGCACTGATCTAATGTCCAAAGCCCGGCTCATATTGTATCATCACTCAGTAGAAATCAAATCAAAAGCTGGAAGAGCCTCTTGCGTCATTTACACCGATCAGTAGTCTAAATACAACATTTTTGTTTTGCCATTTTGCTTTCTTTTATACACACAAAATTAGGGCTGTACCTGACTGAGTTATGTCAATCTAATCACATTTGGCTGTTCAATATGAATATATGACGATTTGTTTTGGTTTCCATACAGTTTTAACGTCTAAATGGCTTCTATATAGTAAACAAGCTAACAGCGCTAATGACGGATTGCAAATGCACATTTTCGCCGACACTAGATGTCAACAAAAAAAGAGTAGTGTAAAAGTCAAGAGCATTCACTTCACAGCAAAATTTGGGGACCAAAACATTCCCAAAAGTACACTGCACAGAAAAAATTGACAGCTTGTCTTGAAGCAGTCACAGTCAAGTGAGGATCTCCGACTGATGATTTAAGCCTCTGACTATCAAGGGGCAGCCTTACACAGAAGTCTTCTCTCAAAAGTCGGTCACAAATTTGTTAAAACACATGTTAGTGAGCACTTCTCCTTTTCCAAGATAATCCATCTACCTGAAAGGTGTGGCATCTGAGACCAGCCAGTCGAGCAGCTGATGCAACAGTTGGTTTGCAAAAGACATTACTGTTCAAACGGTCAGAAACTGTGTCAGGCAAGCTCTCGATATGTCATACCTGTCAAGTGGGAGGATTATGTTGGAAAAGGAGAAGTGCTCGTTAACAATGCATTTTAACAAGTTAGCAGCCAAAGTTGTAGAGAAATCACTCTATTGTGTGCATAAAAAACATTCTTAGATCTTTAACTTAAACCTGTGAAAATGGTAAAAAACAAGTATTGCATTTAAATGTGTTGTTCAGTGTATATAAGCGAAGATGGAAGGCTTACATTTATCCCGAGGGATATAGCTGTGCAACAGTTGCAATACGTAGTTGAAAGTAGATACAAAGTGTACAGTAATACAAAAAGACTAACATAGCAGTGGTTGCAAAATGCAAGAACTAGATAACAATAAGGTGCAAAATATAACTATAATTAGTTGCAATCCAGTATATACAATTTATACAACGCCAAAAACAAGTTACCAGTATGGATGATAAATAATGTAGGATTGCTCATAATTTTGTAGGTGCAGTGTCAAATCTTAACCCCCTGCTGGGAGCATTATGGCTTATTAGTGAATTAATAGAAACATTAGACGTAATGGATCAAACTCAAATTTTGTTTCGATATTGTTAAAGCCAAGAAATGCTTACAATTCTGTCAATTCTCTGGCAGTAAAAACTGTTAAAAGCTTTATGAGCATCTATTTTGGACAGTTACTGAGAACACAGGATTCAATTTTACTAGGCATTTGGATTCTACGTGAAAAATGTCGATCCAGTTACTTACTTGAATGTCATCAGTCGTATTTAGATCTGATACAGTCATCACAAGTCCCATTCAACAAATAAGTGTTACCCTGGTCCCTGGTCTTCATTACATATGAATCACATAATCAGATAGTCAAGTTTTTATTTCATGCAGACAATCGGTAATCAAACCGTTGGATACTCAGTAATTTACAGCATGTTCAACCTGGGAACATTTTGTGTGTGTGTGTATGTGTGTGAGAGAGTGATATTATAGATGCTGTTCCACAGCTATACATTAATTAATATGAATACCTAGAGAGGTTCGCCACACACTTGTGTCATAGAATTGAACCTGGCTACCAAATCCGAGAGCATCTAAATCTAGGACATCACTGTACAGCGAGTCACTGCATCTCTTTCTTTCTTTCTTTCTGTCTCTCTCTCTCATACACACACACTGGCAGCTCATTAGAGGAAACGGCTGTGTGAAACAGTGTTCTGCCAACATTTCATAAACAGAATATACTGGAACAAGGGGGTGAGGAGAAAATGATGAGTAGATGAGTGAGGAAAAAGGGAGAACAAGAAATGAAAGAGTTTGTATTTGGAAAACCAATGACATTTGGCACGTTGCTTACAATTTAATACTTTTTAAATTCTGAGTGAACCATTACCTTTTGAGAGAAGTCAACCCAAATACAGTAGTAAATGTTGACTCTATTAGGATGCAAATGACAGAAAACATTAAGTGTGTTTGTTTCGGTCCGAGAGTAAACAAAAGATTTATTCTCATCTAAGCGATTGTAAGATGATGCACTCTTGTTGAACTGTAACAGGTAGGTGCTGTCTGTTTGCTGTATTGATGTACAGAAAGCGTGATGAGAGGATGGTATTGATTGACAACCAGTGGTTACATAATGATGTCATGTGACTGCTGGGGAGGGATCGAGGCAACGTGGGACACTTCAAAGAGCTATAGCTGACAAAAACAAGCTTTAAGTGGTAGTTAGTGTGTGTGTGTGTGTGTGTGTGTGTGTGTGTGTGTGTGTGTGTGTGTGTGTGAGTGAGAGAGAGAGAGAGAGAGAGAGAGAAAGAAGTTGTACTGCCTGTGAAATGTGGTGGATTTAAGATACAAACAAGCTACATACAAGTATAACTGCTCTATACTGCACTGAAAAAGATTTGAAATAACTTGATCGTTTAAATAGTTGGTTATTGATACAGGGACTTTTTTTTTCTTATTTAAGTGGTGCATGTTGTATGACACTCATGAATAAACTGTATCATTTAAATTACATAGATAAGGAACTGAACATCTTTAAAAGCAATAAGTAAATCAAATCTCTTCGGCTGCAACTAAAATTTGTTTATATTATATATAAATCTGCTTGATTATTTTCTTGATGAATCAGTTGTTTGAGAAAATCATCACATATTCTCGTCATAATTTCCCAAAGCCTGAGGTGTTGTCTTCAGATTCCTTGTTTTATCGAGGATGCATCAGTCCAAAACCAAAAATATAAAAGGAAGTGCAGCCAGTTCTCACATTTCAGAGAAGGCACAAGGTATTCTTGCTTGAATAATCATCAGTTGTTAAAATAAGTGCAGATTACTTTTTGTTGACTGATGAATTGACTAATAATTTCAGCTCTTAATGTAGAATAACTGTGATCTTGCCTTGCACTTTCACTGTTCTGGTACATATAGGGATGTCAACATGACTGTGCATGCAGAGGCATTTTAACCCCTGGGAAAAAGGCTCAAGAAAATCATTGCTTTTGGGACAACTTAAGAACATGTCAACACTTGCATAGCTGTAATACAAGTCACAAAATGACAGAGAAAGAGATAAAAGTGGGAAAGTTTGAGAGACTTACCAGTGGTGCTGTTTTTTTTCTGCAGAAACAAGATAACTGTAAGGCTGATTATTGAATATTTCTTGTAATTCTTTTATTGCACAGCACAGCAGCCTAATCAATCCTCATCAGTCTAACACAACACTGGCATTTTTTAACCTGTAAAACTTGAAAAAGATGACACCGACACCCACGTTCTCTCTCCGATTGATTCCTTTCAGTCACGATGTGTTAAGCCAAAACAGTGGAACTGGGTCAACATACATTTAGTGACTTTGTACTCCTTGTGTAGGCACTTATTAATTTCTTTAGTAAGTAGCCATACAATAAGCAGGATAATGTACAGCAAGTGGGTTATTTTTTGTGAAAATAAATCTGGGTCCTGTTGGGATTAATTTCGCAATAATGACCCGCTTGCTGTACGTTAATTGTTCCACCTTGTCTTTGGCAAAGTAGACAATTTGCTTCCATTGGCACACAAATGCTCAATCTACATGAATGGTCCTGTGATATACATTTTCCAGTGTGTTTATATGGGTGGAGATTATTTCTGTGACTGCTACATTTTTGTTTTAAAACACCCTTTAAAATGAAAATGTATCAATGTGGATGTCGCATAACACTGAAAAGAGGAGCTCGTTGTTGGCTGAGGGTTTTCTGAGGTGCTAACTGCAGCCTGTAGTGTAACTCAATGCTCTGCCAGTGTTACAGGTGAGCTCTACAGGTCCACTATATGGCTGCTTACCTGAGCAGTAACCTAAGTGCAGGTCACAGTCACAGTGATGTAACAGACTGATGAGAGACAGAAACATAAAGAGAAACTGGTGGACAGAGAAAGACGTGGAGAAACTATAACTGTGTTAATAAGTGTAGTAAAGTGTTTGTGTGTGTGCCTGCAGTGTGTGTGTTTTCCATGGATATTTAATGTACACTATAAATAATGGAGGAACACACGCTCCACCAGGCAGAGTCAGCCTGAAATCAGTACATGAGGGCACCAAGAGGGCAAAGGGGAGCAGGAGGGGAGCACAGGAGGAGGAGAAGGAGGAGTAAGGGACACAGGTACTGACCGTGTGGACGGACACTAGTTTCAGGTCAGAGCGGGGCACCAGAACCTGACTTTGGGAGCTGCAGCTATAAATGTTAATAACGTTATCTGTGTTTTAAGCTTTTGTTTTAACATAAGAACCACACCTTTAATCGTTATGCAAAAATGAATGTTTATTGTGATATAAAATATGACTGGCAGATGGGAATGGAAGTGGGGGTGGCTATGTTGTGGGGAAGGGAAGAATCTACAATGGCTTCCTGGCTCAGCAGACCCTCTGGGAACCACCTGAGATACAAGACAGAAGAGAAACATAGCGGGAGGGTGGGGCACAGAAAAACAGAACAAACAGGCACACAGAGCAGATACGTTTTTACAGACATTTCACAGGAAATGTTTAAGGTGTGGTCCTCCCGAACATTAGCTAAATTATCTAAATTTATGTGGTGCTGTAATGATCTGGATCTGAAACTTTGCCAGGGTGATGAATTAGATTGAATTTGACGATGCCTAATGAAGGGATTGTTGGGTGTAACAGAATCTACAGCTTAAGAAACCTTAATATGCGGCTTTATGCAATATCGTGTGGTGGCCTTGGGAGCTCAACTAGCACATGCATATAACAAAAGAAAAAACAAAAACATTTTCACCAATTTGACAAGAGGTGCAACATTTTGGAAAATGCAAAATGAGAAAACAAAACAAAAACAGAAACAGGCTTCAAATTCAAATTAAACCACCCTATATTGTAGTATAGAACGGCAATGATGAACCGAGTGTTTGTCAACTATTAAATAATCCTCAACAAATTATTCATCGATTAATTGATTGATTAATTAAAAAAAAAAACAGTAATTTAAGTCAAAATTTTCTGATTCCAGCTTCTTAAATTACTTTTTTTTTTTTACTCCTCTATGACAGTAGACTGAATATCTTTGGGTTGTGGACAAAATTAGACATTTCATGACGTCATCTTGGGCTTTAGCAGACACTGACCATTTTCTGTCATTTTATAGAACAAACAACTGATGTACTAATCAAGCAAATAATCAACAGATTAATTTACAATAACAATCATAATTTGTTGCAGCGCTACTGTAGGTTGAAAATAAGTTTAACATGCTACATTTCTCTAATATAGTGTGGCTGTAGAGAACAAATGGTAACTGGTTTTACAATATAAAGCGGTAATATCTGCAAATGTTTATCCACACAAAACATGCATAGTGTTCCTATATTTATTTGTGCTTTTCAATATACGACTTGGTGAAATTCTTTCAGTGTTTATCGGTACTTTTTTTTTTTTTTTTTTTTTTTTTTTTACACTTTCAGCACATTTTAACAATACAGCAGCATACAGCGATAACACTGATAATCATGTTAATTTTTGCCACCAAAATAGTGATATAGAATTTTCATACCATTTCATGCAGGTAACTTTCAGCACAATGAGTACATTTTCCTTTGTTAATGTACATATATTTGATGATAATAATAATAATACTTCTGTTTAGTGCAAGTTACATTTTGAATGTAGAATCATGTATAATTTCACTTTTCTTCATTTAAAAAAATTTGGGCTCAAAAACTGGCTAGAAAACGGTTGAGACAGCAAAGTAATCTGAGTCAATCAAACATCTGTCCCAGGTAGTTTAGATGTACTACTATTATATGTTTTTAGACATTATTCCTCAGCCGGGTGGAAGCATGTCGAGGTGGTCTGGCTTTGTGAGATTAGATAACACCATCATTGTGAATAAGTTCATACTTTACTGACTGATGTGTAAATGGATCACTGAGGTGATTATTGGGGTGGATGAAAAGTTGGAAGTTTGGTTAAAAGGTTGAAACGGAGGACACACTTCATTTCTGGCACGGTATATATTTGTGAAGAGGTATTGTTTTGTTTTGGCCTATGGGTCATATCATTGGATACTGTTCAATTCTATTTTAGTGACAGAACTCTGTGTGTGTGTGTGTGTGTGTGTGTGTGTGTGTTTTGTGTGTGTGGTGTGTGTGTGTGTGTGTGTATGTTTTGCTTAGGGATTTGGCAGTTGCAATACGCCAAAAGAGCAGTTGCCTTGGAGCAATACGTGCACACAACTCCCATCATTTCTATCCCTACCTTTATCCCCAGCACTCTCACTCAGTGTATTCATTCTGCGATATCATTCGAATAAGTGGGTGGTGTGTGTGTGTGTGTGTGTGTGTGTGGGGGGAGGGGGGTATCATTGCAGTGAGTGGGCGGTGTAACCAAAGAGAGGATATTGCGTGGGAGTGAAGTATCATTGAGGTGCATATGATTTGTGTGAGTCTGTGTGTGTGAGTCTGTGTGTGTGTGTGTGTGTGTGTGTGTGTGTGTGTGTGTGTGTGTGTGTTGGGGATAGAGTCTTTGTGTTAATTATAACCTCTCCTATCAGTGCAGGTTTGACAATAGAATTTAATACAATTGTATTAAATAGAAAAGCTGGTCTCCTAATATGTAAATGAGACAGTGGTTGAGGCCACTGAGTGTGAAAATATCATCATGACATTTTTTACAATCCTCTGACTTACTAATTACTGGTAAAACTAGACAAAATTTCATTTTTTTTCACCAAACAAACAGTAGTTCAAATATCAAATACAGACACAATCCATTTTTTCAGGAACCAAGGTAAAATTTTCTCCACTAGCAACATTGGTTAACTATTTCAGAAAAGTCAACTTAAAGTCAAAGTTGCAATATCCTTAAGTCCAAGATGAAATTCTCAGATAGCTTGTTTTGTTTGACCAACAGTCCAAAATCCAAATATGTTAAGTTTAATATCAGATTAAAACAAAGAAAAGCAGGATATGTTCATAAATGACAAGCCGAAACCTGATAATATTTGGTGTTTCTGTTTGAAAAATGAACACATTTTTTGTTGTGACTTTACTCTTCTTTAAATGCAGTTATAATATCGAGCAGGTTGTAAGACCTGTTTAAATATGTTTCATTGGTTTTAGTAGTTGTTCAATAACCTGTTTTGGCTGCTGCTACTATCAGAATCTCTCCAGTTCAGTGCACTTCTCTGTGTTTCTCCCATATACATACACACTATGTAAATATACTCTGGGGCACAATCATGAACACTGTGTGTATGAGATATTTTTAGCCTCCCCTGTTCGTCTTGCCTGTCAGTGGAGCTGACATTGATCAGGGTGGAGATGACAGGCTCGCTATGCATCGGAGCCTTCACATGTTTCTGAGCCGCTGATTGTTACCAACCTGTAAAGTGGAGCCATGTTACGCTTTTCATATCACATAGATCGTGATCGTATCGGCACTCTTTCATCTTTCTTGTGTACTCCTGTATATGCTTATTATTTTCAATAAATCTGTGTTGAGGGAGGAAAGACTAAACCTTGAATTTGTTGTTGATTTTTCTAATTCTGTTGACAGCAAACTTGGTAAACACAGGAAACTCTGGTAATAAGAAGTCTTTTCGGTACAAACTATAACATAAATTTGAGGTTACAATATACGTTGCATTCTAGACATTTAGAAGGTGCTCTTATCCAGAGTGGCTGACAGTGAGTCAACGCTGCGGGAGCGACAATAAGAGTGTGTGGGCGTTATGACAGAAGCACAGCATCCCTCTGTAGATTTACCACCGCTAAAGCTTTTCATAGGTTAAGTGAGTGCTGCTTCCAACAGTTTGGAGACAACAAAAGAAGTCCCCTTTCATCAAGCCTCCCGCTCAAAATCATATCTAATTTTGCTTGAACTTAACGTCTAAAAAAAGTCAGCAAGTCTGTTAGCGGATGTAAGATGACAACCTTTTTGTAAATAGAGCTGTGATCATGTTCGACATTACTATGTATCTAGATAGAAAATAGTTAATGTAAATTCACATGCGCAACATATTGTAGAATCATTTTTGTGTATGACGCAGTCACATCAGATACAGTGCTGCTTCACTTGTTTTGTCCAGATGAATACAGTGTGATTCCCTTTAATACTGAATGCATATATTTCAAATATCCAGATTTAGGAAATCAGGTAATAGTGTTGGGTGATGTCAGCCAAATTGTAAAATAATGTCCACAGTGAAACATCAAGATGGACAAAGACATTGTTTTTGGGTGGTTGGGGACAATTCACATCACCCAACCTGCAAAGTCGGCATTAATCAACCACCCAACCATCTAGTTTTGCATGCATGATATCGCACAATTGTCTGAACTGATGAATGAGACAAGGATTGAGTGCCGGAGTGCATTTGTGTGTGTCTTGGAGAGGAGGAGAATGAGTGAGGGAAACAGGAAAAGAAAGTGGAAGGTGGACTATTGCATGCAATGTTTCTGTAAGTTATTATTAACTTACTTGGACTGCTGCTTTGTCAAATTTTGACCTAGTACTGTTGATATTTATATTACATCATTAGTCAATTAAAAAGAAACTCAAAATTGTGGTTGAATGTCTTTGCGAAGCAGTCAAGTTGTTGTTACAATTTACATCAGTATCTTTTCAGACTCATATGTAGCTCTAAAAGTGGACAAATTTTCAAATATGTTTTAGAATTTGCTGCAAAAGAAGCAACTTATAAATCATGGATGTGTCCTGCAGGATGTGTCCTGAGGATCTGTACAGTCAGCTCAGTTTCAAGGTGGACACCAAAGATTAGTCTATGGTGTTTAGTAATGTCCAGAAAAGTGTTTTGGCACAACATTATGACGTTACAGGGAAGTTGACCTTTGACCTTTGATATATAATGTATTCAGTTCATCATTTTATCCTGTGAGACATCTGTTTGTAACTAGTGTATAAATTCTTGAGTTATGGTCTTTGACATTTGACCAAAAAATTCTGATCAGTTCATAATTGAATCCAAGTGAATGGTTGTGCCAAATTTGAAAACCCTCCCTTGCCGGTGAGGAGGCGTAAAAAATGTCAATCAGCGGATGTCAGTGTAGACTTGGTAGCTAAAAATGTACTACTTCGCCAGTCTGGCATCTTACAATTCATCTGGGAGAGCAAACAGAAATGTTATTTTTTATGCAGTCACAATGCTGGTCTCATTGGTTGATGACTGACAGCCAGTGCTTATCGATGATTGCGTTTTCCATCGGCCAAACCCTCGAAAACAGCTGTGTTGTGCCGATACCTGCTGAAAGTCAGAGTACTTGCCTGTGTGTACTGATCAAGATAATATTAGAAATTTTCTTAGATCATTGAATCTCAGCCAGAGGTCTGGAGACCCACAATCCTTTAAAATGAAAGTCCCTGAAGTGAAATCTTATTACATGGGGGTTCTGTGACCTATTTTGTCTAAATTTAGGGGTCCTTGAGGTGAAAAAGGTTGAGAACCACTGTCTTAGGTTAAAAATATTTTGTGCACTGAGTTAAATTTTCTCTTTCTTCTTTTCTCTCTCCACAGTGTGTTGTTTCGTGGTGCACAAACGTTGCCATGAGTTCGTCACTTTCTCCTGTCCAGGTGCTGATAAAGGACCTGCGTCAGACGTGAGTACAAATAAATGAATCATTTAGAACCTTATGCTTGAGTAAGAGAGCGAGAATGAGTAGTGAAAGACAGATGGCAAGAAAGCGACGGCATAGACACTTCCAGCTCATGAGCCCCCATCACCTGTCAACACCAGAGTTACGGTTGAGCTGCCTCCATCTTTTTCTCTCTTTTCATTTTCCTTTTCCTGTCTTGACAGTTACAGTGTGCCATCACACGCTCACACACTCCACTGTTTACATTTGATCGACTCAATACTGTACAAGTTAAATATAGACACGTAGCACCCAGAGCTGTCCAGTACAACCAATATTGGCCGCTGAGCAGCTCCACAGGCATGATGGGAAATTAAAGTCAGTGTTGACTTCAGATATTAGATCCGCTTCAGCTTTGATATTGAGACTGTAGCTGAGATGATTGGGGATAAAATATGGATATTGCAAAGGATTTTCCTTTACTAAGAGATGGTTTTTACAACAGTGAATCACAGTGTTTCAAGTTTATTTGTTTACCATTACTTTACAAATATCTTTGAATGTTTTTGATAAAATATACCTAATGTTAAGTTAAAAAAGTTTTTTTTTTTTTAGCTCCTGGTATCAGCATGCCAGTGTTTACATGCCACTAAGAAGCTTCCCCCACACACAGTAGATATAATATGATAAAGGGACTTGTTGCTTGCTGCAATAAATATAAGGGGGGCATACGTGAATGTGACTCCCACACTGGGAGCTAAAGGCTTGCAGGCCACAACAAGGCGAAAAACATGACGCTAGTGATGTTTTTCAAAACAACTTGGCACGTCGGGGCTTCAGGACTCTTGGATTATTTCGGATGAGCAGTATGGAGACATTTTGTGGTTTTATTATGTGTTTTTTTTATGTTTGAATCCTGGTCACCAATTGTTTTGGAGATGAGTGCAACACCTTTTCCCCATGAAACTCTGGCAGTGTTTTGTAGACTATAAAACTTCCATCGGCCTGAGGGTGGGTTGATAATGACTGAATTTTCATTTCTGAGTAACCTGTCCCTTTAACTTGAACACAGATGTTCCCCTTATCTCTTCTTAGGTTTCTTGAGAAAAGAAAATCTACGCTCCGCCGCAGCATCGTAAACAAGTATACTCTGTGGTTACAGGTCCCAGTGCCTCATATAAGCCATATCACAGCTCACATCAGCTGACATCAAATGTTTCACTTACGCACTATTTTACAAACATACACAGTATCGTTTGTGCTTAAAGTCATACTTGTCCTCATGTTAGTGATTATCTTTAAACATTCTCTCATCTTTGCATCATCTGTAACAACAGGAAGTGCCTTTAAGTGGTACTTTTATTGTAATCTCATCCACTCCTCTTAAGGAGCCAAGAAGATTTTTCTGATTTATATTCTTAAAATGCAAACCTATTCTCTAACCTATCCTATCAAGAGGGCAAAATTAGTCACCTTTTTTTCCTCTTAAGAGTACTCTAAGGATGCAAACTTCATCCTCTCAAATACCCAGGGGTCTTTAAGTTCCTCAGCCGTGTGCTTACCTGCCTCCGGAGTGCCCTTTCAGTCTGACAAGTACACTTAGCGAGCCGCCTCCAGAGGAAACGCTGGTGTTCGCTCTCTGGCTTCCTGTGGTGTGTTCTGTATAACTGATGCGTCTCCGCAGTCTTTCCTCTCATCTTATTATATGTCTGCTTGTCTGACAGCTACCTCATTTCTTTTTTTGTCCTCGTTCACCTGACTGCTCCTTTCTCTTTTCATCAGTGACATGTTGAGTGCGTTAAATAGTCTCTTCTTTGATAGCTTCAGTTTAAGTCAAGGTGATAATTGCCTGGGCCGTGTTCCCAAACAGCTACAGCTTCTCTTAAACACTTTTTCTATGTTTTTCTTCTTCCAGTATCTACAGTTTCGTAAAAAAAGGCTAGAAAAGTCATTAAATAATTAAATAATTAAAATAATTAAATCCTCAAATAAAAGTATTGAAATGTGTTATTTGGAGCAACAAATGGAGCAAAGCGATGACTCAGGTAAAGCAATGACGTTGCGCTTGTATAAGCCTGCGACTGTTTCATCAGCTGCTTCACAATAACCAAATTTCCATGCACAAAATAAATGAATGAATAAATGACATAAAGAGCAGGGCATGGCCGCTTCCCTACTTTGTCTCATCTAGAGAGAGTCTCGAACAGGGTTCAATCTGTCAGACGATCTGATGGGGAAACTAGAGCACAGAGCAATAACATTCACAGCACACTAGAGCAGGACTTTTTTTCCTTAAAATATTATGACTTTATCCTCGACTTCTCAGATAACACGTGGGATATGTTTTGAAGTGCAGAAAATGAATTGCTGTACTATTTATATTGTATGCATAAATCTGAATTTAATCTGAATCTCACCCTGAGTTACTGTTGTTGTTTGCAAACTAAAGAAATTAGTGACCATTTTTGGTCATTTTTTCTGAATATATGAAGGCACCCTGTTGCATTGATTGTAGACATATAAAACTATTACACCTTTTTTGTTGCGGTTGTATGTTCTTGAAATTAATAATACAATATTATTCCATATTTTTTCATTTCATCAAGAATATAGTTATGGCCAAAACGCCCTGAAATATTGTGATATTCTTTTTTGCCCACCCCATCGGAAAGTTGACCAGGATGAAGATCTGATGCAGTTAGCCATCATGGTAATCCCAGGGGTCAGACTCTGACTCAGACAAATGTTTGAAATGATTCATGTGAAAATCCTATTTGTTTGGAAAGCTGTGGGAGGCTTTGTATCTCTACTACGGAGGTGGTGAGTGCAAAGTTTGCATGACCCATCGACTCTCAGTGGTCACATTTGTTGGTAATATGCCAGGTTAAAATATACCTGAATTTTCCTACAAATCATTCCTGTGACTCCTTTAAAACGTCTTCACAGGCTTTTTAGTTGACTTTTTGAACCTGTCAGATAACCTGTTTCTCCATTGGCTGCTTCAAATGTCATCCCACATCTTTATATATCTTCTTCTGTTTCTTCTGAATGCCCCTCCTCTTTTTCCGACACTGTATTTCTATATTCCGCGTACATATAACTCTCGTCTCCCTTAATCTTTCTCCCACTGTCTCTCTCTCCACTCTATTCTGTACATCCTCTATTTAAATGCCACTCCACCCAGGGGGCCCCTGCTCTTAATTACGGGGCCTCACCACCCCCTCCATGTCATCTCCTTAATGAGTTCGTGGTCTTATGACCTCAGCTCCTGCACAATAGGGACGTCGGGTATCTCAGCTCCAAAGTAGCTGCGCGTTTAAATATAGGAGACAGGAAGACAGGTAGGCTCACAGAGCACAGGTTATAAACACTGGGGGGTTTCTGTTAGTCGTGTAATTCTTTGAACATAATAAGTTTTGAAATTTACACTTGTTCAACTGACGGGGGATTTGATGAGTTCTTTGAGGATGTCAGGGAATATCACAAATATTTACACATGTGCATTATTGCTAGATTACCAAACCAGGAAAACATTACATTATATGATCATAAAAGCTCTCTGACTTGATCATGGAACATTATAAAACACGAGTGAACATTTTCTAATAATGGCGTCAGCTTGACACAGTGTTTTTTCGCCCACGCACACCTGCACAGAACTGACTTCTTGAACTAGAAACTAAGAGAGTTCAGCAGTTATATTTCAGTCATTTCCGCTTGATCACGTAACATAGGTGTCCTCTACTGTTTTATCTGTCAAAGAGCTTATTATAACAATGGTTAGGCCGAGTCATACTGTTTAAAATTCAGCTTCGTTATTCTGCCAGAGGAAAAACAAAGCTGTGTTCTTCTCCCTCTGTGGTTTGCTTTTTCTCAAGATTATGGACATCGTCACTGGCTTATTATTTTTTCTGTATTTCTAATCCAAATAATCACTGCAGGGCAGATTCTTTGTTGAACATTTTCAGCACACTGAAGTGTTGCTATTTACAGTTTTTCTCTGAATGCTTAAACAAAAAAGGACTCTTGAAGCACCATTTCTGAAACCATTAGCAGTTATACCTAATGCTTTTCCCGAGTGTGCCAAACTGAGTGCACACTCTCTGCTGGTTTGTGTGTACTGTATTGACAGAAAAAAAAAACAATTTTTAAAAGGGCTTTGCAGGAATTGTTTGCTTGTGCAAGAGCTGTATAATGGTAATCTCAGTCATGATTTTGGCCTCCCACAATTGAATTAAATTGATCGACTGTGATATTGACACTAAGATGCGTGCTCCGCTCATAGAAAACTCCACAGCCTATCAGATCAAGTGTTTCCTAAACTAACAGCCTCCTCTTTAAGGGAGCTGCTGCTGTGCGCACACACTACGACAGCAAGTGGTGAAAAACTTTGCTGAATATTGCCACCACAGACAAGCTAAATAATCCATTTATCAATTGCTGACATTGTTTCAAAGTCTTTGGGATTCAGGAGAGAACAAATGGTATGCATGAGACAGACAGTAACACGGCTAACTTGTCAAAACGCCTGAAAAAACACCATGAACCGCAATGAATGCATAAGGGCCAAGAAAAAAAAATTACTACCTTTTACTAGCTAAATCCCTGCTCCGTGTCCAGCTTCAACTCAGACATCCACAACAACGACACTGTATGACGTGTCATGCTACCATGACCACTGAAAAAGAATTGATGGATACATCCAAGAAACAATATTTTCAATCAGGTTGCATTCTGTGGTGATATATTTATTTAGCCTATATTTTCTGGTACAATTTTACACATCACCAGTATGGGTGAATTTTGCCTTCAAAATAAAATATCAGAATCAGTCAAAATGCAGATATCTGCCACGAACCAATATTTTTTTTATTGACAAATTGAACATGTACGAAACATCAACCCTAAGTTGAAGTATTTTTCTTATTTTGCACAATGCATGAAGTTTATTTACATTGAAAAGCATTGTATTTTACTGCTTCATCTGCTGGTGGGCCATCACAATAGAAGTATATGTAATATGATGTTAATGCTACAGAAGAGACATGATGATCACTAAAATTAGGTGGAAAAAAAGTGTATATATATCCATATCGGTGTCAGACGAATTAAATGCAAAAAAATTGTGCATTTCTAAATTTTTGTATGTTTTGATTCGAAGAGATGCACTGAATCCAGGGGTAGAACCTTACTCTAAGTCTTATTTTGATAAAAGGTTTCCTACATTGGCAGTAAGTGCAATAAAGATATTTATCACTATATAAATCACTGTAATAACTGAGATCTTAATATTGATCAAAATAATTGCAATTTAAATTTTGCCCATATTCAGGCAGCTCTAATAGGCAGTGCCATAATAGGATTCATCTCCATCAGAACAATGACTCCTCAGGCAACCACCGATCCTGAGCGTTCTCCGAGTCTCTGAAGCTGATAACATCGAGTGAGTTCTTTGTGGGTCACATACATGAAAGAGCAGCCGAGCCGGAGATGTGTCTGAAGGACACCAGATAGATGCAGCTAAAGAGGAAAATGCAATAGACAGCGCAGAGTTATTCTACATAATCAGTAATATTGTCTCACTGTGTGCAGCAATTGGCCCACCACTCCCATTTTACCTCCTGCCAGTCCCTCCCCGTCACTTCCTCTCTCTGACAGCTGCGTATGTTTAAAAGAAGAAGTCAATTATAGATCTGGGTTAATAGAATGGGTTCCCAGCGGGAGAGGTCGAGGGATGAGATCCTCTAATGAAACCTACATTTCGTGCCCACAGCCCACTAATCATGCTATAGAACTCAGCGTGTGTGTGTGTGTGTGTGTGTGTGTGTGTGTGTGTGTGTGTGTGTGTGTGTATCTATTAGAGGCCGAGATACTAACATAGATACATACACAAAGCAGTGCTGCAACAGGCTTAACTACTATATGTGGAAGACAGGAAGACTATGATTATTTATTTCCCATTGGTCCTGGAATTCCTAAAACATATTTTAGGGATAGAAATGTTAAGTCAAGGCAGTTTTGTCTATAAAATCAAAACTGACTCGGCTGTACTGTAAAAATTGTACAGCATATGACACATCTATCCTTAGACTCTTAATTCAGATGAAAAACTCCCCCAATAAACCTTTGACTAGAAAAAATGCCTCTTCCAGAAGCAGCCTAAATACAAGGTGCCACATGCAAAGTAGAATAAAATACCAATCGTAAAATTTAGCAAAGGGTGTTTGCTTACCGAAGCCAGCATCAATTTCTTTTAGTAACAGTCTTTATGCCAAGATAGATTTTCCTCCTCCTTTCCCCTGAAATTCCTTTGCCTCTCAACGTGCACCCGAGCCTCTCCAAGTCAATCCAACTGTCAGAAAAATTGTTCACATTGAATATTTCTGCAAACCATGGACATGTAACATTTTCAATTTATTACGTTACAGATATTTTGAAACTTTCAACAATGCTGTGTTTTAAGTGTGGTTATGTTTTCACCAAAACCACTTTATTATGGTCATGAAAAGCAGAAACGTTTCAGTAAAAAAACAACTGCTTTTCACTGTAAAATACAGCCATAATGTCTTGGTAAAAAATGCTTTCGGGGCAATAATCCTGGCTGGAAAAGAAGCATTTCCTCTAAAATAAAAACAAAATGCTTTTTCGGGTTGCAATCTTTGCCAGAAAAGCAGCTGTGTCTCTGTTAGAAAAAAAACCCAAAACTTCTTTTCAGGCCACATCCCTGCTGGATAAACAGCAATTTTTTGGTAAATTAACAGCAACGTTTTGGGGCACAATCCCTGCTAGAAATGCAGTGTTGTCTTGGAAAAGACTGCCACTTTTTGAGCCTAAAAAGCTACTGGAAAAACGGCAACAGGTTGCTACAAAACAAAACCCAAAACTTGTAATGTGTTCATCCTTTGCAGAAATGTACAATGCCAGCATTCTCTTCTGGACTGCCTGTACATGCAACAGTCAGAGCACACATGCTCTTTATAGCATGCGTGTTTTCTCTTCTCACACACATTTCTGCACGCACACAAACAGTCAATAACTGAAAGGGGAATAATGTATGAACACATTATAGCACATGTTCTCATTTTCAGACATTGATTTGCTTTGTGTTCAGTTTATTGCACACAACTGAAGCAGGGCGGTAATGGCTTCTCTCTGTGAGAGGCAGTTTACAGCCTGGACTCTCTGTCACAGCGCTGACACCCACAGACAGACCCACATCCACAGCTGTGGACATTTTATAGTGTGCATTTGACCTAACCTGTAGGTCTGTGTGAGGAAACTGAAGCGCTCCAAGGAAACGTGCACTGAGAGAGACCTGTCAGGTTTCAGGTTCAAACGTGCCAGTGACACTGTTAACCTCTGCTCCACTGTCACTGCCACGTTTGAAGCATTCACCTCCCTATTGACTCATTGGCAAAAATATTTGACAGCATATATCATGCATTTCAAAGCTGACCTCGGTTTATATTTTGTGCCAGGATGTGACACGCCCGGTCCTTTTCATACATGTTGAGGAGATTTTAATGTTTCTTTTTTTTTAAATTAGTATTTCAAGCAAAACTAGTAGTGTTTGTGCAACTAATAGACATTTTATTTCAATTCCTGGGATTTCAAAGAAAGCAGGGGAAAATTTCCCATTTTGCTTCTTTTGTAAATCAAAAGTGTGTGTGTGTGTGTGTGTGTGTGTGTGCTGCAGCGTTTTTAACTTCAAACAAACAACACTTATTTCTAACGTGGCCCACCGTAAAAACCTCCTGAACAATGAACGAACCAGGGTTTGAACCAGGAGAAGTTTCAGCTGGTTACAATCTGCAATCCCCTCTGCTAGATGCCACTAATTCCCCTAAATTGACACACCGGCCCTTTAGTGTATTTATTTTGGTATTAAAATGATTTCATTAATTGAAGCTTCTGGAAAATCTGCCATTAAATTTTTTTTTACTACAGAGAAAATGCATAGTTTGCTGGAAGCAAAGTTTGCACTGCAGTTGCACAGCAATTTCCAGGATCTGTTCGTTAATGTAGACGTGTGAGAGTCTTAAAAACTTATCTCTAGACATTTTTTAGCATAATGGCTCATATTACAGGTGTGTCACTCCATTTCTTTTATCTGTCATGTGGAGATCCTCCGTCCTGCATCGTTTTTTTTCATGATCTAAATAACTGAAAAAATAAATAACTTGCATATTCCGATACGATGATATATTTAACAGTATGTGTGACCAGATGGTTAAAACCACAAGGTAACCTTTGAGAGAGGAGGAGGGCTAACAAAGTGATGGAGAGATTGCGATCAGCATATGGAGAAAGGGAAGGAGGAGAGGAGTTGCATTCAGGGTGTGAAGATGAAACCACCACCCTCAGCCCTCTTTTCACTCCCTTACTCCTTCTGTTTTTATCACTCATTCATTCTCTGCTGCTCTTGCAATGCCATTAAGCCTCTTTTTCCAAGAGTGATTGCTCTGCATATCTTCCCCAATCAACAAGAAATCCTTTTAATAGTCTCTCACACAGAAACACTTAAACACTCCCAGAGGGAGAATTACCAGCCTGAGGGGGATAAACACAACGACACTGCATTTGTTCTATTGATCAGGATAGAAAAGGCAGCTACTGCAGCCGCTGTATTATTACATTTTACTTTTGATTTGATTGCAGGTATTATGCATCCCTCTCCTCTGTTAAAAGAATAAGCCTTGTTGCAGAAAAGTCAATAATTTTTAAATTTGAAAACCCAATTCTCTAAATTATGATCCCTTGTTACAATGGTTACAGTGCCGTACGTTTCTTATGTCTGAACCAATGGGATGTTGAAACATAACAGACTTAAAATGTATGTCACTGTCAATAGTGTAACAAGCCAAACTTTTTACTTTCAAAGGTACTTCTCTGACCACACGTCCACACGAGAGGACTCTTAACAGTAACAAATGCAGGTTATGTTGTCTGTGTTCTACTATTTATGTATGATTAGAGAATATAGTGCTGTGAAGACCCGGCATGTATGCTCAGCGTTAAGTTATGCAGACTAAAGTAGCAGTGTGGAAATTTCCCTTTCATTGTCTGTCGACTCTCTGATCTAATCTGCTATCCTGGAGCTCCTACTAACTAGTCCATACCACTAGCTCTCTGCACCTTCACCTCTCCAATTACAAAGGGCAGAAGTGCCCCACAGCTGGTCCTTTCCATAACCAAATCTGTTGCAGCTATGTTGATCTGCAACGATCGTTTTAGTGTCTAGTAATAGTTGGCTATTACTAATAGCAGAATGTCACTGTTAGACAAGCAGACATGCAAACATAGACACACTCAAGCAGACGGACAGAGATAAAAAAAAAAAAGCTCTACGTGTGATAAGAAAAGAGCAAAGTCGCCTGTTGACTGCAGCTTTTTTTTAATTATGTATCATAACAAATACATCATTTTGTTCAGTAGCAGGTGGTCACACAGTGAGAAAAAATAAAACTTGTATAGAAATAAATACATCAAGATGCACCACAAATTGTTTATAATCTTATTGTAGTCCTATAGAGGTGCCTAGAGATTCCCACCTCTAATCACCACACAGTATGAAGTGAATTAAGTAGACAATGGATCTCTCAAAACGTTAGTCTTAAAAGATTAAGTCATCAGTGAGGGACTAATCTGCTGGTTTATTAGATATCAGATGATTTTCTACAGCCCTTATTGCTTTGTCTGAACAATACTAATAAGTCCAAAACCCAAAAATATTCAGTTGGCCATTCATTTTGGTAGCAAATGTGCACATTTGTAATATTAAATAGTTTGCTGGACAATGGGCATCTTTTTATTTGAGAAACTGCAGGTTTCTGATAATATTTCTCGGTACAGTAGATGATGGTTGCCACCGTAGAAATGTCAGAAAGTCAGTGAGCTCTAACTGAAGAAGAGTGAGTGGACTGAAGACAAAATCAATAAGGAAAAAAATCGAAAGAGTTTTTGTGTCCGTGACTGAGAGCCAGGACTCTGTGTGATGTCTGCTGTGAACCTGCCTGTCTGTCGGCCTGTCACACAGCATCATGAATGACATGACAGGATGCATGAGTGTGTGTGGGGAGTTGACTGATGTTGTTGGCAGGCAAAATAATGGACAGCAGTGTTTTAAAACAACAAAAGAAAAGCAGAGTGTGAGAGAAAACAGTCAAAACAAAAGTGTGTGTGTTTGTGTGTGTGTGTGTGTGTGTGTGTGTGTGTGTGTGTGTGTGTGTGTGTGTGTAAGCACTGACTAATGGCTGCTCTGGCATCGTGTGCTGATGTTATGAGCGGGCTTTCAGTTTGGACACCCAGTAACACAACATATGCCATGCAATACACTCATTTGTCCAAGAGCACCACGCCGCACCATCTGCCTTTAATTAGTGGGGTCTTAGTGAGTAAAATCCAGTGAAACAAGAGGCGGAAACTGTTGGAAAAGTTGGCAACATGCAGGCAGGAAAAAAGAAAATGTCAAGTGTGCACAAGCCGGAGTGTGAAATAATAATTTAAAAAAAAACAACTATTATCACATTACATTGTTTCTTAATTTAAAAGTCCCCTAGAAAGAAACAATCCTGGATTTGCTGCTAAATCACACAGAGTATGTCCCAGCTAATTTGGCTCATGTGTCCTTTACCTTGTCCATGTTGTTATTGATCGGACAGTGTCAAAGAACTGATTTATATTCAGTGCTTTGGTTTCAGAGCTGTTTTTCTGATGATAGTTTTGCAATATGTGCAAGTAAGTCTCTGCATGTGTATCCCACTTGCTAGCTCACTGTTGCCTCTCTGCACTGTGGTCATGCAGGGGTTACTGTTGATAACGTGTCGCCATGGAAGTGCAACACGATCAGCTCCGTCAGCATTGTTGCCGTTGTCAGCACTGTTCATGCTGTTAATACCGTTAGCTCCTAGCCGCTGGCTCCATGATGAGAACCGTGTGCAGACAATCGTAGCTCAAACTCTGAATCATAGAGATATGATCTGAATGTCGTAAACAGCTTCTTTAAAGTCGTCTGCTTTTGAACAAGTGAAACAATCTGCAGTTTGGTGAGAATATTTCTACTTGATTCCATAATAAATCAACTTGTTTAAAGTATTTTCTAAAAATCAATTTGCAATTTTCTTCGACCTACCTTTTACAATTTCTGGAAAATTCCTTAAACAAGTTGAATCTGAAATTGAAAACTGAAATTCCCCCTGCTACCTGCTCTTTTGTTCACTTGAAGTTTTGATTTTTAGGACTTAAATATAGACAGAAATGACTTGTTGAGATGGAGACTGTTTAACCACAGCGAAAAAGGCATAAGAAAGACATTTTTTAAAATTCTGCTTTGTCAGATACTGGATACTTTTACCACCTCAGGCTGCTAAAATTCTTCAGATGAAACAGTTGGAGAAGAAAAGCTCATGTTCACTGAGGTCAGAACCTTATCAGAAGGGGGTCACAGACATCTCAAATTTACAAGCCCTGAAAGGTTTGGAACATTTATGCACTTCTTTATTCAGGCCCAGTTCAAGGCTTTAGAAAAATAGACAGATGATTGACAGATGGATTGGCATCATACCATTTACTCTATTATCTCCTCTGATATGACTGATCAGCCATTCACAAAAAGATCACATGCTCTAACTGATAAAAGGCTGGAAAAGTGATGTCTTTTTGTCCCTATTCACTGTTTTCTTTCCTGTTTTCTGCTCTCTGATCAATCCTCGAATTTTCAAGGTGGATGTATTTAATCAACAGTGTTTGTAAAGAAGCTGGCACCATCGTCTCATCAGCCCTCATATCACTCTCTGTCTGCTGTTGCTCATCGCTGGAGCTTCAGCAGCACAATGTTCTCTTGTTTTTTCAGAGAAACAAAAACAGGCAGGAGGTGGTCTTGTCCTTGAGAACCAGCAGAGGAACAAACACGCACAGATGCACACGCACAAATGCAAGCACACACACACACACAGTTGTGCAAAGAAACCCACACACCTACGCGCAGGCGATCACAGGCAGCCGCACAATCATTCAGACTTAACAAGCGCACACACTTCTGAAGACACCTCGGGGACGCTTGGTATAATTCAGGCAGTGGCAGCCTAAATTAAACATAATTTTTCCAGGACAGGTGTGCAGGAGAGGAAGAAATCAATCAGCACATTTTTCTGGCTCAACACGAGGTGAAAAGACAAACACGCATGTGGAAGTAATGTGTCTGCACACACCAAAGACTACATGTATTTGGCGACGTCAAAGCACTGTAACATTATTTGGAAATCATATTTAACACTGTAGCTGCATGTTTGGTAACTTTGATGGATCCCCTTGGCAGAAATATTTTATTAACTCCTACACTGAAGCATCCCCGCTTCACCGCGCAACCTGGATCACTCTCAAGTGGTGGATTGGACGTTCTTATCGTCCGTGGGTTCGGGCTGCTGGGTTTGTGTGTGTGTTTGTGAATAAGCATCCCTTTGTGGCCATCAGCTACATGTCCTGAGTTAATATGTATGTGTGTCAAACACTGAACCTGCCCACTGAGCTGTGGTTGCAGGTGTCACTCACTCAAACTCACACACCAGACAGAAATACTGTGCGCTTCTTCTGCCCTAGTTACGCTTTAGTTCCAAATGTTCATAAAAGAGGAATTGCTACATGAATATCCTCTCCTCAATCTAAAGGCCATAATTTACATTAAAATTGAAAAAAAAGTTCCCCTAATGGTGAATTTTTTAGTTTTAGTTTTTAACAGAGGTGGGAGAAAGTCACACATGCAAGTCACAAGCAAGTTTAGAGTCTTTATCTTCAAGTTTCTATCAAGTCATCAAATGACTGTGGCGAGAATCAAGTCAAGTCCCTGTTTTGCATCAACAAGACAAGTCAGGGTTTCCAGCACATTTATTTGTTAGTGGCAGTGTGTCACTATATCAACATCTGCTGACACATCGTGATATATTTTGGAACTGGAACATTCATTAGGAGTGCTGTAGGAATATATATACCATTTTGGTATTTATTGCACCATCTCTCGGGGTGCAGAGCTTACTCTGGGCACAGACAGAGCAGCAAAACGCCAGGTGCAGATAAAGTGAAACTTAACCGCTCAGCCGGTCAGTTGCTCCTCATCTGATCTGATTAGGCTGAATATTTATCCACCCTGCCACAAACTCCACAAACTGCTGCTTAGAAAAAGAACTCATAATTTCTTCCACCTGCAAGAGAATGTGCCATTACATTATATTTTCTAAAAAAAAGAGTAATTTTCAAAATTTTTAAACTTAAAACAAAGCTTCAAAACTTTAATTTCAAAACTTGCAGTGTTCATACCACCAGGATAAGTTTTTGTAGCCTACATCAATCTGTAGAGTTAATCTATGGAACAGTTTTAATGTGGAGCTAAACCAGTACCCAACCACAGACCAGTTTAAAATATTGTATAAAAACATGATTTTCACAAGGTAGAGGGATGAAGAGGTGGGTTTGACAGTCATTGGCTGTTTACAAGGGTTACTGTTTATTTAATTAATTGTTTATTCAATTTTACAATTAAAATTGTAGATATTTGATTCTTGGTATTTGGGTGTATGCATATATGTTTAATTAATTAGAGTTTAGGTTAAACTAATAAGGAAGCTGGTTAATAAAATTCAGTGACTTACGGAGAAGTAGATTGAATAAGTTCTTCTCACTCCCTTTTGAATATGTAAACCAAGACATCATGTGATAAAAAAAAAAATCTTTATGTTTTTCATTGTCTGTAAATATTACTTTTTTTCGCAGTCTACTTGTTTGCATAATAATTTATTTATTTTATTTTTATATGTTTGAAACATTTTTTTAATAAATCAAAGATAAGAAATCAACAACATCCCTGAATCCATTTTTTTACTTCTGGATCAGCCCACTCCATGATAGCAGCTTGCATTGGCCTCTGCTGTTATATTGTGTCCTAGCAGGTTGCCAGGTTTGTGTGCAGCGCACTAGAAATCACCCAGTTATGTTTCAAAAACAAAATGTGACATGGCTGTTAAAAAATGCAAATATCTAAGAAGAAAAGTCAAGTTTTTTCAAGGTAACTCTTTTCAATTCTGAGTCAAATTGAGTATTATCAGTGTTGAGCAAGTCTCAAGTCCTCAAACTCAAGTCTGCCTCAAGTTGTGATGTAATTCGAGTTGTCGACTTCTGAGTTATAGTCAACGTTATTGAGGAACATTTAAGCAAAGAGGCCTGAACCTGTGACCTTGAACCTAAAATACAATCAACTAGGTCGCACCACATTGTGTGTGTGTGTGTGTGTGTGTGTGTGTGTGTGTGTGTGTGTGTGTGTGTGTGTGTGTGTGTGTGTGTGTGTGGTTAATTGATGTGAACTCTTGCACTGGATCTCTGTTTCTGTGTGAATTCAATGGGGCTTTTACATACTTCATGGAAGGCTGACTCTATACAGAGCTGTACTGCACACGCACGCACGTGCGTACACACACACACACACACACACACATACACATATCCACATCCACCCAGGTCATGCATGTAGCTGTCTTTCTAAACTGTTGTGAACAAAGAGATTGGGATAAAATTTACCTTTGTCAGATTACAATTTCAGATGCTGATTTAAAAACACAAGTGGAGTCGCAGGGCTGAGTTATGAATGCTACATTGTCCAAAATGTGGAGCAAAGTGGAAAAACAGAGATATAGAAATGTGCATTATGGTAAAAGATTACTATGAATAATATTCAGTGTGATGGAAGAGCATGGAAACTGAAAGTTATATGTCTGGCAGACATTTATTCACTATTTTTTAACAGATAGATGCACAGATGGCACTCAGACAACGTTTGTACGGCACAACAAACGTTTGACAAAATGTCCACTGCTTTATTCTGGATGATGCGTCCTTCTGTCTAATGCACTAAGGAGCAGAAGGCAGGAAATGTGACTGAATAAAGATTTTAATGATTATGATCATAATCCCCTGCTTTTATTTATTCTCTCACTAACCTACTTACTTACTCTCTCTCCTTCCTTCCAGGACCCGAGGGCAAAGCATAAGTTTAAGATCCACACCTACTCCAGCCCGACCTTTTGCGACCACTGTGGCTCTCTGCTCTACGGCCTCATACACCAGGGCATGAGATGTGACCGTACGTGCTCTACAACACACATATGCATTCATGCCTAACTCGTTTGAATTGATCACGTTGCCATTAGCACACACATCACGTTTAACTTTATTTTCCATATAACTAATGGTTTCGGTGATGTAAAAGAAAAGTATATTATTGTTAGTAGTAGTATTAGTATTATTGATTATTTTATTGTGTTTTTAATTAATTTATTTATTTTGTATTATTCAAGTGCTTAGGTGTTATCCTCTTTTGTAACTGGCATGCATGTCCATGTAAATAAATGCTCTTTTTGGAGGGGTTACTCTCTTAAATAATGTTAAAAATACATCTTTTGTGCGTCTTTTCTAGACTGTATGATGAACATCCACAAGCGCTGTGTGGCCAATGTGCCGAGCCTGTGTGGAACAGACCACACTGAGAGGAGAGGTCGCCTCCAGATCACCGCTGAGGTCAAGACTAATGTACTCACTGTTACCAGTAAGTATATCTCAGAAACACACTCACACTGTCATCAGCTCTTAAGACATTAATACCAGTCATCTGTCTCCCTCTACTGGTGAGCCTGCAGAGGTGAAGGATGGATGCAGCAGAAGTTCAGTGTGAGATTAGACTCAAAAAAAACATTTGTTTATTTTGGGCACATTATCAATTTTCTTCCCTAACTGATGCAGAGAGTTTTGACCTCATTACTGTGTATCTGTGTGTGTGTAATGTGTGTTGATGTTTGACGTTTTTATTACCATCTCGTACGTTTGTTTATTTTTCTGTCTCTCCCCTCGTGTCTGCCAGCTACCTAAATTTATGCTTGGATAGAGTTTATATCTGATATGATTAAAGAAGCGTTAGGCTAGTGGGACAGACAAGAGCAATTATGATGGGTGCTTGGAAAGTCATAGGAAAGTTTGGAAATTTTGTCCATGTAAATGTGTGGGAATCCTGCATAAATCGATACAATGTACTCCAGAAGGGCTAAATTTGTGTGACAATTAAGACAAATACAGAATTCATGTTTTGGTGCTTACCAAAGTGATCATGAGCATCAGTTATAATTCTTGATTATTTTTGTATGAAGTGTGTAATTTGGTGATGTGTGCATGAAATCTGGGGTACGCAGTTTTCCGATAAAGGCAAAAAAAAAGTTGAAAATACATCCTCCTGCAGCTTTCCTCTCTCTGTAATAAGCTCTTGCACACACTTCATCTAGTAACTGGGGTTGCAGTGATATGAGATTTTCATGCGGTTTCATGGTATTACAGAAGTATTATTATTATTATCGGTTTGCACTGTCTGGATTTGGGTCGCTGCTGCTGGCTGTCTCTGGTCTGTAGCAGCGAGGTGTGAGGTGGACGACACACTGTGAGTCCAGGCTGTTGCCAGAGTTAGCTACATAAATGTGAACTTGAATTAGCCACAGCCATGAGCCTTTAGCTCAGGTTAGTGTATGGCTAAACTATTAGCAAAATTCTCTCTATCTGAAACACTTTGCCAGTATTGACTTTTATTTCTTCTTTTATCAGCCTCTCTTTTAAACACTCATTTTAATAAGTCCATCTCCCTTTTTAGAGGGTTGCTTAGCAGTGTAGACATTTGCTATCACTGTTGGAATAGCAACTTTCTACAGGATTTTACCTTTTACTGAAGGCAGGCTGAAATGACCTTTGATTGGCCAAAGTCTCCCGTCATGGATTAGATTTTCCAAAAACTGAAAACAGAGGCAGGAGGAAGTGCAGAAATCTAATGTTTCAGTCACTTTGAATTACAATATGCTCAAAAGTTATTATGGATTGATGCCAACATAACACTGCCTTCCCCCGCTTTAAGATGACGTCTCCCAGTGCAGTCTTTGTGTATCGAATCTGCCTACTACTTCTACTACTACTACTACTTCTACTACCACTTATATTACTAAGACAACCATTGGCCCTCCCTGCCATTTTTTTACATCCGTTTTTTAACCATTTGACTGTAGAAATGAAACAAATATGAAGCTAAAGATATACTTCCGGTACGTGATGATTATTTCCATGGTTACTCAAGGCTGATTGAGCTGTTACTTCACTGTGTGTCTAATCAGCAAGAGGCAAACACATTCACACATTCACCCACTAGGGCATGCATGTTTTGCTGTTGGGGTGATGTATGAGAGGAAGCAACACTGAGCAATACGAACAGCCATTAGTCTCATCACTAATACGCCACTTAGTATATGACTAGCTTCATGCACAGTGTTACAGTTGGGAGTTTTGTTTCAAAGCAGTATCACAGCTCAGGCTTTGTCCACTTTTTACGTGTACAAAACCAGAAAGCTTTCTCTGTTTCAAGATCCATGATCCATTTTAGAGCAAATGTTTCCCACAAATAAAGATCATTTTACTTATTGCAAAAAAACTCAGACTTTATTGTTACTTTATCTGTTTGAAAAAGTTGTTTGGAGTTGTTTAAACCCTTTAAAACCTGGAGCAACGTCACTTTCCTTGTGCTGCTTTCATACACCTCCCACTAGTATTCAAACATTTGATCCCTAAGCAAATTGATGCAGTTCCTTTCAAAAACATGGGAAAAAGAGCAACTTGGTAAGAAGTGTTCCACAAATTGCAAGAAATTAGAAGTTTTAGAAAATATTTTTTTAAAAAGCTATGAAAAAATGCTGAGGGAAAAAAAGAAAAAGGTAGAAAAAAATGCATTTATAACTATTACAGAATTATTGTATTTTTGAGCACTTTTTCAAAATTCTGGTTTTTTTTTAACTTTTTTCTTTTGTTTAGTCTGCTGTTTTTTTTCCCTGCATCAGCGGATTGTGTGTTGCCATCTCTTCCTGTCCTTAGCATCTTCCTCTGTCACACCACCAACCTGCATGTCCTCCCTCATCACATTTATAAACCTACTTTTTGCAGTTCCTCTTTTTCTCTTGCCTGGCAGCTCCATCTTTGGCATCCCTCTCCCGAAATACTCAGCATATCTCCTTTGCACACCTCAATCTCCCCTCTCTTCCTTTGTCTCCAAACTGTCTGACCTAAGCTGTTTCTCTTGTATGCTCATTCCAGATTCTGTCCATCCTCCTGAGCATCTTCAGCTCTGCCTCCTTTCATCAGTGCCACCACCTCAAAACCATAAAACATACCATCCTATAAACCATTCACTCATGCTGGTACCCTTCAGTCGCAAATCACTCCTCTCCACCCACTCCATCTTTCCTGCACTCACTACTTACCCTCTCATTCTGCACTCCGTCACTGTCGACCCCAAGTATTTAAACTCCTACCCCTCTATTTGTCACATCCTCACCTACCGTCCTCCTTTTTATTCATACACGTGGAATCCATTTTGCTCCCACCAACTTTGATTCCTCCTCTCTCCAGTGCAAACCTCCACCTCTCCAGGCTCTCCTCAACCTGCTCTCACTCTCACTGCAGATCACAGTATCAGCCACAAACATACAGTCCGCAGAGACTCCTGCCTGAGCTCATCTGTCAACCTGTCCATCACCACTGCAAACGAGAAGGGGCTCAGAGCCGAGCCTCGATCAGATGCTTTGAGAGTGTAGACAGATGTTTGTTTACAATAATTTCTGGGTAGAAAACCCCCACATCACGTACATAAAGTCAGACTGCACTGAGATTGGTTAGTGTGTAAGGTTAAGCAGCGAAAATATCTAAAATACTCAAACTTAGATTTATTTTTTTAGGTGTCTGAAATATGCTTTGCTTACAAAACATTGCCGCACATTACCTAGCTTCTAATCAGTAGATTTGGTTTATCAAAGCAGCACAGCACGTAAAATAAGCACAGCAGAAACTAAAGATAGGCAGGTTTTAAATGATTATACTTAAGTTACAGTTTCAGCTGAAAATGACAACAGAAATACACAAGTTTCCGGAGTTCACGTTTATCTTCCATTAAAACTACCTGGAGGTGATTGTTGTTGTTGGCGCTACATCAAAGTGATTTGCGCTATTACGTCTAATTTCATTGTACTTCATTTACTTATACTTCGCAAAGTGATTTTCAGCAGTCTGCTTTCAAACGCCATTTGAGGATAATGTTTAAGGCAAATTTCCCAGAATGCCCACTAAGAAGGACTTGTTGCTCTCAGCCAGAGGTGGTGGCATCTGCGGCTTATAATGTGAATTGAGAGCAAAAGTGATTGATTCGGTTTATTTGTGGGTTTGTCTGTTTGTCAGCAGGGTTATGAAAAGTGTACTGGCCCGGTTGTCATGAAACTTTGTGTAGCATAGGGCCAAGGAAGGATCCATTAAATTTTGGAACAGATCTGAAGATGCAGAGTTATTTTTACTGTGGTTCACATTGCGAGATAGAGCATTTGTCCTCGGCATGGGTCTGTGGGTCAGCAATTCTTGCTGTTGACCTTTTGCATTATGTACATTGAGGATATTGTGGGTGTTTATAAGTAGTCAGCCTTTGTTTTCCCTGTGATTTCTTCATCTATGTTGGTGGTTGGATGTTGGCTCAAGGTAGGGGGTCACTAATGAGATGTTTACTATTATTTAGAGACACCAAATTTTACTATAGATGTTTTAGGGCAGCGTTTCCCAAACCTTTCCTTGAGCACCACCAGTCCTGCATGTTTTATTTGTCTCTCTGCTCCAAGACAGCTAATTCAAGTCGATATGAACACCTGAAGCTGCTTGATGACAGACTGATCATTTAATTCAGCTGTGCTGCAGCAGGGAGAGATCTTAAACATGCGGGGCAAGAGGTACTGAAGGAGAGGTTGGAAACGCTGTTTTAGGGATGCTATAATATAATGTAATGTAATGCTATGTCTAGCCAGTCATTTGTCAAAAAATACTTTTACTGACCTAATTTCTTGTCTAAACAGGTATTTTAAAATGGGATCCTGACCTGCCTCATGTTTTATTGAACTGATAAGTGGTCGAGGACAGTGTCCTCGACCTGTTTTCTAGTTTCATGTAGTGCCTTTACTCACCTGCAGATGCCAGCAGAGGTTTACATTAACTTTGCTTTGTTCCTGTCAACTAAATTACAGCTGTGCCCCTTACTGAACACATCAGACTTTCTTAATGAAGACTTAACTTTTGGCTGAAATGAGACTTCCCTCTACTCATTTCTCATGTAGAGTCCAAACAAGTTATATTGTCCTACACCATCTAATCAAGGCAAGGAAATTTTATTTATAAAGCACATTTCATACACAGAGGTAGGTTCAAGATGCTGAACTCAATATAAAGTTACAAACAAACAGTGTAATTAAAAATGAGAGAGATAGAGAGATATAAGAGTAAAAGAATAATTTTTAAATCAAACAATATAATGATAAGATCTTAGTTTTTAAAAAAGTTAAGTTAAAAGCACTTGTGAATAAGGTTCGGTTTTAAAGACAACAGCTTCAGAAATGTGTTACTGTAACTAGTGTGCATACAGAAAATATTCCCAGTCTGACCACATTTTACTGAAGTTGGGTGGAGTGCAGGCTCAGTCTTTATAAATCTGCTCCAACTTCAGCTGTGCCTTTATTCATCCTCAAGTGGTGGATGACTCACTGATAATAAGTGTTTACCCAGGAAGTGGAACATTTGTATTTGCCAAAAAAAATTTGATTTTCTTTTTGCCCATGCTATTTAAGTGCTGAAAATAATTACTATAACTAAATGTAACTGACTTTGATTGCGGATCTAAGAGGGTAAAAACGATTTCTTCCTGTTTCTGCTGTGAAAGAAAGACATGATTGACTCCTCTTGGATTGCACAGCATATAAAATCAATATAAAGGATCTGTTCTTCAGTGAAAAACAAAGTGTCCAGTAAATCCCACGAAAACAGTTATTAACTTTTTGAATGTCCTGAAAAGAGAAACAAATACAGTTCTTTTGATGTGTCCATTTTTGCATGTAAACGCACTCTCCCTTCATGTTCTTTTGGTAGGTTTTTTCCCTCCTTTCTTCTCTCTTCTTGGTTCCCACGCTCGTTTGCTGATCATTAGCTGGGATTTACTGTGGGAAATGATAAGAGAGCAGACTTATCGCACAGAGACTGCTAGGACAGCAGGAAAGGCAAACCTCACAAGTGCTACAGAACAGAATAAAATAGAGCTGGATGTTGGAAAATGTTAAGAAAAATTTACAGCGTGCGATTTTACTTAGTCCCAACTGTCAATCAGTCAGAGTCCATTGATATTGTTGTCTAGGCCAGCAATTGCTGTATTTTTAACTCTTTACAAAGGAAGATGCAATTTAAAAAAAAAATGTTGTTGCGCTCCTGTTTTCAGACAGCTATTCTTATTTTCTTTGTACTAATAATTCACAGGCAATAAAGAGACATTAATGGGTGTAGTACATCTTTCTGTCCACAGGGGTCAGTGTGGAGCCACCGATAGCTTCCTCCGTCATTGCAGTGAGGTGAAATTTTAAAAAAAACACACTGAGAATGAATTGTAGAACCACTAGAAATGACTCCACAGCTTAACATAGCAGGAGCTGGTGGAAATGGCTGCCATACGTGAAAAATGCATATGTGCTGTGTGGACTAGTTGTCGATTTAATCAAAGGAATTGACATGGGTGTAAAGTGACGCTTTATTGATCACCTCCCTCCCTTTTCACTAAGAGATCAGAGCTCAGGGTCAGTGGCAGAACAGGGCCCATGGAGAGGGAGGATCAGCGTCTAGCTCAAGGACACTCTAGCAGAGAAAATGCAGTGGGATGTGGGATTTGGGCGTTGGAAGGTGCCCCCTTTCTTTGGTACTGCAGATTTTGCTTAATATCTTTAAATATTATTGTCATGGAGAAGGGTGAGAAGCTATAATTGTTAAAATATTGGAATAATGGTGCCCATTTTCATTCAGTCTCTCTGAGAAGGCATTCATGGTGTTTCAGTTGAAAGATAAAATAATGAAAAATGGCGCATGCATATGTATGCTATGACACCACTAAATAAGACCTGGAGCTACCAATCACCTTCAAAAGTCACATAATTTGTTAAATAAAGTCCATCTGTGTGCACCTGTGTCCCCCTGTGTGCATTTAACAAATTATGTCATTTTTGAAGGTGATTGAAGGTACCTCCAGGTCTTATTTAGGGGCGTCACAGCAAATGGGGTGAATACATATACACGCACCACTTTTCATTATGTATTTTTCATAATTTCATTTCACTTCACCAATTTTGACTATTATGTGTAGGTCCTTAACAGAAAAAGTCCCACAAAAAAATCAATTTAAATTACAGGTTGAAATTCAACAAAATAGGAAAAATGCCAAGGGGGGGGTGATT
This sequence comes from Plectropomus leopardus, assembly GCF_026936395.1. Taxonomy (NCBI): domain Eukaryota; kingdom Metazoa; phylum Chordata; class Actinopteri; order Perciformes; family Serranidae; genus Plectropomus; species Plectropomus leopardus. The sequence goes on from NC_142193.1 coordinate 25,729,060, forward strand.
ATTCGTGCAAGGCCCTACAGTTGTGTGAAGAATGAGAGAACAGATCTTGAGAAAGGCAAACTCTAAATGCTTTCTCACCTCCACAAAGCTGAGCGGCTGCTGTATAAAGACGTGAATGTCGGATTTTTGCTTTTGGAAAGTTGTAGGATGCAGCCCACCATCTCAAGTCTAAAGTGGGAAAGGTGTTCAACCATCTGGCAAGCACTTCTGTCGGAGTACTGGAGCCTTTCCACATAAATGATGACTGGCTGACTGTGCATTGGCTCAAATGCAAAAGAACCCTGAGAGAGTAAGAAATAACAGTTTCATTCATTTTATGCACAGCCATAAGTGAATCATTTGCCAAATCTTGTCTTGATATTTTCTGGATGGCCCCATTGAGAGAATGATCACTTAACCCTGACATTCATGCCAGCACCACAGACACCTTTATACTGCACTGAGCTTTTTTGTTTGAAGGACACTGCACTCACACCAGAGCTCAGGAAGAGGACTTTTATTCAAAGTGAGCAAGGGATGTTAGAGCAGTGGACTTATACATTTAAATTCAAAATCTAATGTCAGGCTCAGAAATGTATGCTGAACCAATTAGTCATGATAAAGCTTGTGATTCTAGTGGGTTTTTTTAAAATATTTTTTTAATTTTGCTAAAATTAAATAAGACAATGACTCAAGATCAGCAAGTTGCCTGTAAGTGCTGCACCATCATACATTACTGAGCCAGAATTTAGTCGTAGTTTAGTACATTTCCTCAGACTAAAAGCTGACCACTGCTCCTCCAACGTGCAGAGATTATTAAAACTCTTGTTTATCCAGAATTGCTCGTTTTCAGGCTTTAAATGAATCTAACAAGCGGTGGGAGACTTTGGCCAATCACAGTTCATTTAGGAGAGGACTGTCCTATTGGCTGTTCTACAAATGCAGAGTCATGCGTGTACATTACTTCGGTGAAAGGCTGATTCAATGGCGGAGAATCCTGCAGAGCAAGTTGCTCTTCCAGTGTTGGCAATCACTGCAAAGCAACTCGAAAAAGAAGACAAACTTATCAAGAAGAGAGTCTGACATTAAGTCAAACAAAACAGTTGCCAATACTGTGAAAGACTTTCAGAGATGAAGAGAAAATATTGCTAATAGTTTTGCCAGGTGGAGCTAATTAAGCATGGCTGCGTCTTGAAGTTCACGTCAGCTTCACTGCCCGCCATTACAGACCACCTCACCAAAAGGAGAGCTACTGTAGCTCTGGAGGTGGGCCCCAGGTCAGCAGCCACAGCGACCCCAATCCATCAAGCACAAACCCCAACTCGGGGGACAGGACATCCCAGATTTGCAGCATCGGCAAACTTTCTGTTGCTGTTTTTACACAGTGAGGAACCAGCTGCTGGTCAGTACCCTGCTGTGACACCTACTGGCCAAATTCAAGCTGCCATGGCTGCTGACCGAAAGTCCGTCTCCCAAGCTGCTCTCAGCCTGGGGAAGCAGTCCACAGTAGCAGGGAGCGCGGTGGAGGGACCGTTAGGTGACTTACTAGATAATCCTTGTCTCATTTATCATCTGATAAACAGAGAGAGAGCGGGACAAGGAGGAACTGAGTGAATGTTCTGTGCTTAACTATGCAGTGAAATAGGATTAATTAAACCCATGAATGGTAAACAGTGGGTCACTGTATATAGCCGTCCATATGCACATGGCCGTCTCATGGGAGGAACTTTGGACAGAGAGGGGCAAACTGCAGGAGGAGGGTGTATTCTCAAATTTTGACTTTTTTTTCCTTTAGATTTCTTCCTCCCCCAGCTTTAAAGACTACTGAATCAGCCCTGCTGTAGAAATGATTGATGGTGATGTCGTACCTGTCAATACTCAGTGCCATAAATGAGCTAGTGTGCTAACTGAGTGCAGATTGTCTTTACATCCGATTGAGATCGCACTCACCTAGAGTTCTGATCAGCATTAATCAGCAGATTATTATCGAAGGTGTGAACCACAGATGAGAAAGTTGATCTATTTCAGACTTCGGTTAGTCACCTTGGCAACTAAACAGAGTCAAAACAAATACAACTCCAGTCCCTGAAGTAACAGTCCTGCTAGACTGTGCATCTAAATTAGCCTCTCTGGTGTTGGCACCAGTTAGCAGCACATGTAGGAATACAGTTGCTTAAACAAACATCAAGTCAACTTCTGTCTATTTAGACCTATTAAACTCATTCCGGGGTTGTTTGCTTTAGTTAATACTGATGTTGATCTCACACGGGGAGATCTAGACGTTCATGTTCAACATCCGTGAGATGAAATTATTTGGAAGAGCTTCACTTATTTTTGAGCACACATGAAGAAAAGCAGCAGCTGGATCGAACATAAGAGTCCTACTAAGACTCTGGTGAGGCTGGTTCACATGGGAAAAGGTGCACTGCCAACACCCACGCTGCTCAGCACATACAGTATTCTGCTGTTACTGCACTCTTATCTGCAGTCGCCCTCCCTGTAGACTCAAATACATGTGTTATCTCTCTCTCTCTCTCAAGCACACACACACGCACACACACCTCTGTACTCAGACCCTTACATGCTCTTTGCAATTAGCAAATACTGTATAAAAGCAAAACTTAAACACACACAGTCACATTTTACACCTGTGCATGTGCATGCAGATGCATTCACTCACTTACGCACAAACACAGAAACACACACACCCTCCTCTATTTACTGTAAGTGTCCTTGGAGACCATTTGGCATGCTACCCCTCTTTATGGCTCACCTCAACCAGCATTTGATGGTCACTTTAACAGGCATCATCTAATATTTATTGACCTGCCCCACTGAGGGTTTAATGCTGCCCATTGGGTCTGTGCTGCGGTTAACCTCTCGGAGCTTAGCGTAGCATATAGCGCTTTAACAGCACAAAAAAACCTAATTTCTCTCACCTCATGAGGTTTTCTCTCACTGCAAGCTCGCTGGGAAGCTCTACTTTCACTTACGGTTTGAGAGGACGCTACATGTTACCGCAGCTCTGAGACCTTTGCATCTTAATTGTTTAAAAAAAAACACTTCTTGCAAAAGTGTGCAATTCAGGAGCTACTGAGGAAAAGCTTTTCGATCCATTTCAACGTCATGTTAGGTGGAGGCAGTCTGAAAAGTCTCAGTTTCAGGTGATCTCCGGTGAACTTCATCTATAGTGGCAATACACGACTGAACTGCTTCAGTTTTATGTGACACTTGTCGTTTTCAATTTTTCTATGATGACAGCCATTCCTCTGTCATTTTACTTAACATGGTGTCTTCCCTGTTCTCTATTTCAAGCTGCCCCTCTTTGTCATCTTTCAAATAAAGTCCACCTGCAGTTTTATCTACTGTACTTTCAATCCAATCTCAGAGCCCACTGGCTTGGTCTGACTATGATAAAACCCTCAGGGCAATGGCAAATATTTTGGGGGTTCCAGTGGGCTCTGTAAATATCCAGGCCAAGACTTGCTCCTGCATGTGCTCATCATTGTTTATAGTTTGATGAGCAAATTAGACAAACGGATACCTGCATATAAATGCAAAAAAATTGCAAAATGCTAATAAAAAAGCTACATCATCATCAGACAATAGCTGATGGATTCAAAGATACAGACTGTTCACCTGCACTCAGCCTAAGTCAGCTCAAACGTTTTTGGGCAATACTACTCGGACTACAAACAGAAACCAGAACACTTCCAAAAGCTTGTCTCATTGCCTTCAGATTTTGAATACATATCCTTAAATCATTGTTAATTCAGGGAAAATTGTCTGAACATTAAGCTCTTTTACAGCAATGCCCTCAATTCACATTACACAATTATACGATAAATTCCATAAAAACAAATAAGTAGCAGCAACTTCTGTCAAAGTTTTAAACAGCAATAAAACAATAAAAAAGATGTGCATATGCAGACATCTGTTCATTTGGGATAACTAAAATCTGTTCCTTCATTTGCTTTTTGCACATGAGAATACCTGAGATTCTGATGTTAAACATTTAAAGGTGCAGGATGTAACTCTGGAAAAAAGGTAGCTGATTGTCGAGTCTCCTTCTCAGGTCATCAAGGTTTTGGTTGATAGTCAGACCAAACCACCAACCCAAAGTGTTCAACAATCTGGCAATGAGACTCAACAATCAACTGTCTTTCTCCAGAATCACAGGCAGCATTTTTAAGTGCAGTAAAGTGCGGTATAACCTTTCCAAATTGCAAACTTCACAAATTATTTCAATAAAAGAAATGCCTTAATCTGAAAGGGACCCCAAGACAGATAGACTTGATTAGAAATAGACCCAAAAAGGCTGAAGTAGGATGATTAGACTAGAATCAAAATAGTGTCAGACAAAACATACCCAAATTGAGAGAGAGCCAACTAACGCTGTCTGATCAGAGCTGATACAGAGTCTGCAGGGGTGTTAAACACACTGAGGCCCTGGCACTAACTGACGTGTAGACACAGAGCAGCTCGGGTTCTGGATCAGATCTCAGTGAGAACCTCTACACACCAGAATACAAAATGGTCCAATGAATAAGTAACTTGTCCGTCCACGTGGCTGCATGTGTATACGTCCTGGTTTGTTTGTAAGAAAGTAGCGTGAACCCTAAACTAGCTAAACGAAAGTGACAAGAGGCACCTTTTTTAGGAAAGTAAACCACATTGTTAGTGTTACTCACCCGGTAAATTGAGCTACCCAGAGACACAGTTTTAGGTTTCTACTCGTAGATGGATCTTTGGGCACTCGACAGAGTAAGATCAGATTTTAAGTGTTCTTTAAAGGTCATAAATAAGTAATGTCACCTCTCTGGCGGGGAGAAGCCTGAGCTGGTGTGTGAGTCCCCAACTTGAGCTAGTGAGACGGTCGCTTCTGCAAACAGCAGTGGCTCATGAATGTCGTTTGAGTATTGAGTAAGAGAAAAGAAAAATCAGAAACTAAAACGTTTCACAGTTTATTTTTTTACATGTTGTGACTGTTTGGTCCTATGCAGTCCACATGCAACATTACACCTTGTACCTCAGCTTATTGTGGCTTCCCCCGCCACTCTGTCATTTTTCCGTGGATTACAATAATTGAGCTATATCAGCTAAGTACTTTGTGCAGTGTGTGTGTGTTTGTTTATTTAGGGGGTGGGAGAGGTTCTTTTGTGTGTGTGTTCTTGAGTGCTTCCCTAGCGAGCTGCCTAAGACACAGCAGCACCAGCCCGGCTTCTGGTAATTGGATGTGACCTCACAACTTGACCAGCAACAATAATTGTGCACACACACATACACACAAATTCGCACACAGTCCAATCGCAGGGGATGTAACGCCACTGGAATACAATTACAGCCCAATAACAGACGGCCACAAAAGGAGGATTAGTGTAGGAACTGGCAACCTTCATCCGTCTACATGGTCATTACAGACAGATCCGGCGACCTTAAGGTTTTAACCCCCAGTACAGCTCCAGGGGTTCTTGTGTATGTGGGTTTTTTCCGCCCCAAGTTTACCATGCTTAATTTAATTAGTTGCTTTCAGGAGAGAAATCTCCAAACTCACACACATGCACACAAGGCTTGAAATGAGCACCTGCCAACCTGCTAAATATGGGTTAAAATTGATTATAATGTTCCTCGCGAGTTCTGAATAAAACTCTTAAGACCCTCATTTGATGGCACAATGTGAAAGTGAAAGTCCTCTTGTAGCTTTTGAAAGGGACAGTTTACCCCCAAATAGAAAATACATAGTCTTACCTGTAGTGCTGTTTATCAATGTATCAATCTAGATTGTTTTGGTGTCAGATATCGGCTGCCTACTCTCAAATTGAATGGATCTAGATGGCACTCGGCTTGTGGTGCTCAAAAAAACAAAAAGAAAAAAATATCAATGTCTCTTTCCAAAACTCATGACCCAGTTTTGACATTTTAACACTTAGCATTTTAAGGTAACTCAATTTGTGCCTTTAATAGTTTTTCTCTCTTGTGTTTCTGTTCACCTCAGTTTGCCATTAAAATGTTATATATTTAATGTTGTGTCCTTTTCTTTCCCTATTGGACATTTTAATAGTTAATTAAGTCATGTTTTGGTTTGCTACAAAATATATGTGTATATATATATATATATATATTTTTTTTTTATTTATTTATTTTTTTTTTTTTAATTCAACCCATGTTTAGGTTACTTTGGTAAATATTTCTCGTTTTTTAAGATTTTTGGATTTTGCTGTTTACATACTTTTTCTATTTATTTATTTAATTACTTATTTGACAACCCAGTGTTTTATTTATCATATTGTTATTATTTAATGATCACTGAGACCTGAGTACTTAATTTTGCTCTTTTCATATATTGCATGGCTGGAATGACAATAAAGAATCCTTGAATACTCCAAATTTAAGAGCGACCTGGCCAAGATGACAGCATAAATTTGGCTCATAGAAAGCCAGAGTCTTATGTATTTTTCATTGGTGATCCTAAAAGTAAAACTCCTTCATTTTCCATTTCTGTCCACAAAATATCACGGATACTTATGTGAAATTAAATGGACACTGACATTTTTTAATCCAAATTTCCTCTCCCTCTCTTTTCCTATCTCCCTCCCTCTTTCTTCCCTGCTTTCTTCATCCCTCTCCCTGCAGTCAAAGAGGGCAAGAATCTGGTTCCTATGGACCCCAACGGTCTGTCAGACCCCTATGTCAAGCTCAAACTGATCCCAGATCCCCGTGGCGAGAGTAAACAGAAGACCAAGACCATAAAGTGCTGCCTCAACCCCACCTGGAATGAGACCTTTAAATTGTAAGGCTTCATCACATCATGTTTGGTTCCTCTTATTTTATTTATCTGCCTGTCTGCCTCTCCCTTTTCCTCTGTTCTCCTTCATTCAGTCGTGTTTCTTGTCTTACATTTCTCTCGCTCAGCCAGTGAGCCTTTTAAGAGCATCAATTTATGCTCCTCTTTCCAAGCATGTGTAACCCCTGGCGCTCGAATAAAAACATCTGGCTCCTTATATTCATAAAACCTTGCTTCCGGGGTCATTTCCTGCAGTTGGCTCCAATTACAATTTTAATAAGCTTCATCACAGTTTTCATGGAAGGAGACTGAAATTTGCATTTTCAGGCATCTGGGCGCAGATGTTCCATTTGAAAGGCACTTTTTAAAAATCTATCCAACAAAATGAAATAAGATATGATAGAAGAGCTTTGATACACTTCTCCAAAAACATGCATGATCTGAATGCAGCTTGGATATAGCACGCAGGTTACAGACAGCTACTACTTCTTGTGTTTGGAAAATGAGGTGAATCTGATTACCAGAGGAATTATACAAGGCACGCTTCAGAGGCTACAAATTGTTCTGGCAGGAAAGACGAATCTAAGACTGCTCTCCTGTGGCTTAAAAGTTAACTTGAAATATTAAAGGTGTCACTCAGAGCCATCACCCAACTGTTGATTCTTCTTGTCTCTCTCACAGCCACCTGAAGGAGTACGATAAGGACCGCCGTCTGTCGGTGGAGGTGTGGGACTGGGATCTGACCAGCCGCAACGACTTCATGGGATCGCTGTCCTTCGGCATCTCAGAGCTCCAGAAACAAGGAGTGGATGGATGGTGAGATGAAAGGAGGGATGGAGGGAGGGTGGAGAGACGTGAGGCAGAGAAACAGCTCAGGTAGAGGAGGAGGGAGAGTGAAGGTGACCTTGTTCATTACTGCACTGTTGGAGAAATACTTTAGTTGGAGCTCCTCTTTTTATTCTGGTGATACTCGGTGCCAGAGCATCTCTACCCTGTCTCTTTATCTCAGCTTCTTTATCTCTCCGGCTCCCTCCCTCTCCCTCTCTCCAGCTCAGTCTCTATATCTCTCTATCTTCGTCTCTTTTTGCTGACGCTGCCCTGTCAGGGTTTTTAATGAGATGCCAGCGTTTGAGGTGGAATGGTGGAGGTGGAGAGATGCCACTAAAAAAACCTGATATCCAGAGTAAAGAGAACCTGCGTTCTCTGTGTGTGTGTTTTCCACAACTTCATCTGTGTGCGGCTCCAAAGCCTCACACCTGCTGGCACCAGCAGACGGAGTGAGAGTGACATGAACAGCTGAAGCTAACCTTCTGTATGTTTCTGTATGATTGCCCTCTGTAGAGAACCCCAGTAATGAGTCCTAACATCCCGAAATCCATTAGCATTTAAACACCTCCGGTTCCCTCGTCGCAAAAGCAGCAGGTTTTTTGAATGAGTTTTTTGGACAGAAGCTTTAAATAAGTTCTGTGGTTAACACCAGCTTAAGAGACTTTCACATTTTGTTCAACGACATAAAATACGCCAGTAAATAACCCTCACACAAACCTTGAAGCTTTTATGTGTCTTTAAAAAAGATGGTTGCTAACAAGTGGCTAAATGTTAAACTAAACTAAATGTTTAGGATGTGAATTCATATCAGATCCTACCCGCTTTTTTGTCAGTTTTATCAAAAGTGAACCTTAATTTTAAACATGAATATTACATCATATATACATAATATTTCCGCCCTAATATTTACCTTGATCAAATCAAACAAGAATTAACACAAAAAAAGAACAGATCAATTTCAAACAAACACTTGTTATTCGAGGTATCACTAACATAATATTATGGAAAGAGATAGACCTTTTTGTTGAAGAGTAAGCTCCTTTGTGTTCAATAATAAACAGTAACTTTATCATCGTAAAACATACTTCATTCAAAGTCAAGAGAAGCACAATCAGAATCACTTATTGGGCCAATAAACAAAAAAAGAAGAATAAAACAATAATGTTGCCAATTTAAAAGTTCTCCCATTCAACAGATTTCACATTTTCTAAGAAGATGAAAATAATTAAAAGTTGAGATCTGTGTCACTAAGTCTTTAATAATCAGCACAATCTTATTCACCATAATATAAATACGGTGGTGATGAAGTGAGCTAAAAGCTTATGGCGTCAGTTATAATGGGGCCAATGTAAAAAATAATATTCTATTGATTTTGTTAAATAAGCATCTCAGCCGTGTTTGGGGCTCGTCTGTGTCGGGCTTTGCTGGTTCACCATGAAGGAGAGTGAATTACTAAATAATCAGCTGATTATTCTTCAGGTCTTAAAATCGGCGCGCTAACAGTCCGCAGCTTCAGCTAATGGTGGCAGTTAAACGCTCAAATTGTATAAACTAATTGTGAATTGATTTGACTGGAAATATTCTCTCTCTTCAGGTTTAAGCTGCTCTCCCAGGAGGAAGGCGAGTACTTCAATGTTCCCGTTGCTCCGGAGGGGGAGGAGGGCAACGAGGAGCTACGGCAGAAATTTGAGGTGTGTGTTCTTGTGCTTTTATTGTTTGTGTTTTTTAAGCAGAAGCATTTGCAAATGTGTGCTTGCATGTGTTTGAATGTGTCGGTATGGCATGTGAATGTGTGTGTGAGTGTGCACACTATGCATCTGTGTGTGTCTGAGTGAGAGCCTCTCTGGGAGAGCTGTTAGCACTTGGCAGGCACACTTATAGTACCATCCGGTCTGGCACACTGCAGGTCCAGGCGAGTGTGTGTGCGTGTGTGTGGCTGACCAGTAGGCCCACTCATTAACACATTTGGCAGTGGAGAGGATAACCCCGCTCTGTGCATTTCCTCTTTTTTTTTTCTTTCCTCTTCCTCTCCTCCTTCTGTCGAACTGACACCGAGCTACAAAATATCAGTCATGCTGAAATGTGTTGATCACAGAGTAAAGTGGAGCAGTTTGGGGACAGTTTTGCTCTTTTTTTCTCACCTGTCCCTGCTGCAGCCCTAGTTTTACTTGGAGAATCGCTGGTTAACGGTAGCATAGACTGGAGTCAGGGGGAACAGCTAACCTGAAGGTTACGAAATCTACTAACCAGCACCTGTAAAGCGCTTTAATTAAAATGTTGTATCCTGTGTGTTTAATCAGCTGTCATGCGATTACATATTTTAAGAGCGATTAATCGCAGTTTCTATAATTATTCATGATTAACCACATTTTCTGTATCACATGTTTACAATTTTGCATAACAAAACAGTTTTGAAGTCCATATTGACTCGCTAAAGCAATCAAATGACAGCAAAAAACTGCACAAAGTGGGCATGTCTGTAAAGGTGAGACTCATGGGTATCCATCAAACCCATTTTCATTCAGATATCTTGACGTCAGAGGTCAAGGGACCCCTGTTAAATGGCCATGCCGATTTTCCATTGCCGAAGCTGGCCTGCCGTTGGTATCGCTGGATTCCTTGAGTCTCTAAGTTTCATGTGATACCAGTCTCATCGCTCTAGCTTTACAACTCAGCTCAGTACAGCCTCTTAAAGATGGAAATGTTTGCCAGCAATTAGTGCAATTTAAAAAAACTTAACACATTAATTACTGACATTTATAGGATTGCGATTAACGCATTAACACTGACAGCTCTCATACATACAAAAACCAAACCAGGCTAGATGTTAGCCTAGTTTCCAGTTTTTATGCTAAGACGCAAACGTATGAGTTGTTTTGATGTTCTCATCAATCTCTAATCAAGACAACAAGGAGATCTGCTACCCAAAATGTCAAACTATTCCATCTATTTTGAGTAGCTATGATGCAATCCCAAAACAAATCTCACACGTATGCAGATATCTTTTAACTTTTTTTTTCTAATGCATTTTGGCCTTTTGTCCACAAGCAAACTGTGTCTTGGGCTACTTAAAACTGACCCTTCGTAAAACTATGTCGATGGTGAATATTTTTACACTTTATTTTCAGTCTTGACATACAGAGAGGGAGAACTGAGTTTTTTGCTCGTAATGTCAGAGCATGTTCTCTGTCAGGCGTCAAAAATGAGAAAAAACGTTTTGTGCAATGGTAAACACAACTAAATAATCTCTGACTCTAACCTGCTAACAGGACCTTTTACATGTTTACACAATAATGTACTCTTTAACTCTGCAGAGTAGGAGGAGCCAGAATGCACTAGAGAGGTTGCCAAATATTTATTTGTAGGATGGCGAAGAAATCACCTGCCCTTCTCTCCTGTGATTGGCTCGTACTTGTTGCCTTTGGCTAGGTGTAGGCATGGGGAGTGAGGGTTTTTAAGGTTAACATAAGAATATTGGGGTAAGCCTATCAGAAGTAGGGCAGAGTATGGTGGGTCATCACTTCTCTATCCCTGGAAAAAATCACATGGAGGTCACTGCTTCAGGTGGCCTTCCAGTAATCGCTCTGTCTCAGCGTTCGGATTGGCCAAAACCTTCTCTTTCTGTGAGTGGCTTAAGGGTTGGAGTTATATCGCTGCCTGTAGGGTTGGCAGATTCTTGATAGTACTGCAGTTTCTTTCCCAGTTTCATTTGGACCAAGAGGTTTTATAGCAGTGCTTGTGTGGACGAAATGAAGGAGGGGAAAAGGCCGTTTTCAAAAATGCCTGTCTATATGCAGACTAGACCTCAGCCTCTTTTTCGGTGGTTGTTGCAGTGAAGGTCTCACAGTCACTTTTGGTTCTCTTGCCTGTGGATAAAGTATGTTATTTAGGAAACACTTCCCTGAAATATTTTGATTAAAGCTTTTCCTCCTGTGACTATAGCTGACTGGGGATGAAACTATTTCTTCTGCTGCAAGCCAATGTGATGATTGAGACTCATAAACCAGGCTTGATTTCCCTTTTCAGTATCTTAGTGCAAGACATTACTTTTTTTGCGATGATTTCTTTGTCATTCTTCTTGTTTTCTCCCACAGTTTTTTCGTAAAACTTGCCCAGTTTTTTTTTGTTTTGTAGTGTACAATATGTTCTGAACAAATTCAACTTTTAGTGCCGTGAAATGATATTCTTTAGCTCTTCCTCCACTCTAAGAGTCTGGATGTTGACTCCATGGGGAGGTATTGTCGCCTCCTATCCTCCATGTCTCTTCTCTCTTTCTCTTCACTCTTCACTTTGCTTCTCTTTCTCTCCTTCACTTATCTGTTTTGTTCTCTGTCACCTTCGGTGCCCCCCTTGTGTGTTTCTCCCTCTTTATCTGTTTTTCCTTCCCTCCGTCTCCTCAAGGTCATGGTCTTCAGACGTTCACTGAGACACATTCTCAGGGGGACCAGCGATCCCACACACACACACACACACACACACACACACACATGTTGCCATCTTCGAGCGTGAAGCTCTCAGGGAGATGGCAGAGAGAAGAAAAGACACAGAGACAGACGGTTGCAGACGGGGAGAGATTTCACTTTGGTTACATGACCTGCATGCCCCCATTTATGCCATCCAGAATAAAACAAGTTAAGGAGCAGAAAGCAAGATGTACGATGAAGTTATCCTCATATTAGGCTGAGACACATTTCTCTCTCTAAATTCAGTTCATTTTTAACGAAGATTTATTGGCATCAATTTTGCTCAAAACAAAAATGAGTTCATTAGTTTTTACTGTCTGGTAGAAGCACAGCCATAGATCCCTAACAAACAACCAGCTTTGTGTTTGTTTGTCTTAGACAGTGGTCTCCAGCTTCTGTGTCCTCTACCTCCCGATTACAACGTCTGCTCTACGATGTTAATTTAGAAACGCTTACATCATACATATGAATGTATTCATGGTTTTCAGAAATATACGTTTTGTATGTCACTCAGCAGAGGCTCCATTAGGATGGTAACTGGGAAGAGACAGATGATAAAGATGATTGTACAGATGTATTTTTATCATAGATTAAATGCATAAATACTCTATTTACAAAAGCAAAAAACACCTCAAGTAGATGATAAAACTTTTTTTGTGTCATATTTTGCTGCTGCCATTCTACCTTTTTTTTTACCATTTACAGTGTGCACAAAAATATTTAGGCACATGGCTGTAGACAGAGAGCAGCATTGATCTCTGAAGGCTCTGAGATTGTTGCCTTCAGCAGGCTCTGCTGCTCACAAATACCTGCTCGTGTGTGTGTGTGTGTGTGTGTGTGTGTGTGTGTGTGTGTGTGTGTGTGTGTGTGTCTGTGTGTGTCAGAACAGATGGAGACAGATAGAGCCTTTTATCCATTGATGAGTCTGGAACCGTATGGGTTGCATCACACACACACACACACACACACATACACACACACACACACACACACACACACACACACACACACACACACACACACACACACACACACACACACACACACACACACAGAGTGCAGGGAGCAGCAGAGTACTTGGATGCTTCACTCTGACAATTTTCCAGACAAGGCAGCGGAGAAATTACTGCACAGGACAGAAGAAGTGCAGAGAGCCTCAGTGCGGATCAGCAATTTAAGATAAGATAGGATAAGATGTACTCATCCTGCACCTCTGTGTCTGGGTGTGCAGGAATTTTATTAATGTGTTAAGACTGTTTTTAAATTGAAGCATGGCTTAACAAAATGGAGATTATAATTAGATTAGATTCTAAGATTATAATAGTTTCTAACGACAGAGACAGGACAAGGGAGCGTGACAAGGTCGAGGCAGAGACAAATGAACTGAGAGTGAATGGAGGAGAGAGACGGGGAAGTGGTAACAGACATGAATAAATGGAGAGTCAGAGACACGGTACACATTTATAAAGATGAAGTAGAAATGAATTATAGAGAGAAAGAGAAATGGTACAGAAACTTTGAGAGTGAGTGGGAGTGAGTGGTTGAAGGACAGAAACAAGGCAAAGTGGTGACAGTCGTGATTGAATAGAGTGGCAGACTCACAGGGAAGCCATATTTGTTATGGAAAGCCTGAAGTGCCTGCATGGAATAAATGAAACAGAATGAACCAAAAGGGTAAAAACTTTACCCTTTTAACACATTTATCACTTCTACTCTAGTGTCTCCAACAAGGTGATATTAAAATGTCCCAAATTTTGAAAAAGCATTAACATTCAGGGGAAATTTGCAAGTTTTAAGGCCTTCGTGTATTTTTATTAGACCAGTAGTATGAAAAATAAATGTTATTGCTCCTATAATAAGTATCTATGTTTAACCCAGAGACTTATTTATTTTACAAACATATAAGATTTGTCTGACTGTGATTTTTCTTCTCTCTTCTCTCTTGTTTGTAACTTTGATGTGGCTAATTTGTGTTACTGGCTAAAATTTCACTATAAAATTAAGCTTCTCATATCATTATTTGTACGTTGTAGTGTTGGTATTGATCTTGGATGACCTTACTCTCATGCCAAAAAAAATCTCCTACAATCCAAAATGTAGCATTTTTAAAGGAATACTCTATCCCCCAAATTATTATTTGTTTTTCATTTACTCATCCCATTTTACATTGAATTTGCTTTAAGTGAATGTAGAATCCAAAAACAGAAATTTGGGGCCACATTTAATGTTGTTATCACTAACCTGTTGTCTTAAAAATGCACATTTCAAGGTTGTTATTTATGAATATATTGACATCAAACTACTTCTCATGTGTCAGTGACATCCTTTCACAACTTTCACAGCTGTATCGTTGTGGAACCAACCCCCTAGAAAATCCCTTTAACAGCAGAAAGTCTCATACAACTCTTACAGTATAATGCAAGTCTTATTTATCCAGTTGTATGCTCAATACTTCCAAAATAGACAGCTTTTTCTGATGGAGTGCTGAACTAAAAGTTAAACTTATCTATGCTTTCTTCAAAGCCATGCTCCACAGACAAAAACAGTGATTTTACCTCACTGAACATGGGAGCTGGTGGTCTATTGCTGCCTTGGTCTGTGTTATTTTGTGACTCAATGAATCTGAACTAACCCTTCAAAACAATAAAGTCACAAACTAACTGATCGAGGCAGCAGCAAACCAGTAGCTTCTGTGGTCATGTAGATAAAATCACTGTTTTTATCAATGACGTCTGACTTTGAAGAGATCATAGATAAGCTTCACTTTTAGTTCATTCCCACATGGAGATGACTGTCTGTTTTGGAAAGCATCCGACTGGATAAATGAGACTTGGATTATATTGCATGAGTTGTGTGAGAGTTTTTAAACTGATGTTGTGATATAGTTCTGCTGTTATTAGGCACAGACCCCTATGACTTCAATTCATTAAGAATTTTCTCTGCTTTTGGATTCTTTTTTCACCTGAGGCATGAAAGAAAAACAAAGTTTTCTTCACAAACATAACACAGGGTGGGTCATTGATACACAAATGATCATTTGGGGGATGAAGTATTCCTTTAAGCAACTGTCAAACATCTTTTGATATGAATGGCATATTTAGCAAATTTGCCATAAGCAATGAGACTTGGGTCCAGATAATTAGTAGCATTACTAATAGGAGTTTCTCAAATGATGACAACATTTCACATAAATGATTCACAAGAAGGATGTTATTCTTGGCCCCAAATTCTTGGCACGCAAGAGAAATGAATGTTTCACTGGTTCTTCCTTCAAGGCGTTTTTCTCACATCTGTCATTGTGCAAACCTCTGAAAGCTGTTTTAATACTGAAACAACAGCCACCATCCCCTTTTTTATGCCGAATCCAGTGTCACGTAAGGTAAAATGTAATCACAATGATACCTACAAATCTGTTGTTTATGGTACCATATGCATAGTACATAATTGATGTTGAAATGTTACAGATAGCTCCTTGTTGGTTCTAATCTCAGAACCAAAGGAACAAATGCAGTTGTGAAAAGTGAACAAGTAAAAAACTTATTTTCCTCAACAAATACCAGTAAAAGGCCCTATATCATCATGACTTTTTAAACAATATTTTTTGCTTATATATTCTTACATGCCGACTGAACCCTCTACTGGTCACAGCTTGTAGTCTCTTTGAATTTTGGTGGTTGTGTTTAACGTACGTTTCCCTTCTTTGCTCCTTGTTTAATCTAGAGAGCTAAAATTGGACCAGGCAAGAACACAGATGGCAAGTCAGCCAACGCTGCATCCCGGTTTGACTCCAATGGCAACCAAGATCGCATGAAGCTGGCTGACTTTAACTTCCTGATGGTGCTGGGCAAGGGAAGCTTCGGCAAGGTAAGGGCCATTTATATTTGCATCAGGTGTGTATCTGCATAGGGCACTGTGATGCGAGCAGCATTGTTCACATACCTGGAGCATCAAAATTTAACCACTCAGCAGCAGATGAATTGTTACTATACTCCATGACACCAGAACATTGAGGTATAGAGTGTTTTGCACAAACTAACATAAAATGAACACTTGAGGAGGTTCATATATTGTTTGTGCTAAAGCACACCCATGTTACATAAACTGAAGAACAGCCACTGTGGCCACAAGAGTGGAATTAAAGGAAAATAGTACTACTATGTATCGTTAGTAGCACAAGAGGGGAATAGTCTGAAAGTCACTCAGTTGACTCAGTAATGTGAGTTGAAGGGACAGTTTAGAATTTTTGAAGTGGGGTTGTATGAGGTACTTTTCCAGTGTAATACCTACAGTAGATGGCAGTCAGTGGGACCCCAAATGGAGAAGAAGGGAAGAGTAACACCATGGAGGCCAAGCAAGAAATATATTATGACCACCTAAAAATATTGTAAGTGCACGCTGCATATAGATTATTTTTATCACCATACCTTGCCTCAGACAGCCCTTTCCAATGGGGAACTAAATCAAAAGTGCAACTTATCACTGCACTCTTGAGCTTGCAGAACACAGGAGCTGCTGCTCTACCACTGTTAGGTCAGGTCTACCGCAGTCACACATTAACACAAACAAACTACTGATCAAGGCAGTGGTAGACCAGCAGCTCCTGTGTTCTGTGAGGTAAAATTACTGTTTTTGTCAGTTGAGTCTGGCTTTGAAGAGGGCAATATAATGGCTTCAGTTCCCCGTTTGATAGGGCTGTTATGGCAAGGTAATGAAGTGAAAATATTGCAAAGTGTATAAAAGTGTAAACTTTGATACTGATGTTTTTAAGTGACTAAGATATGCTTTTGCTGCTACCTGCGTCCACAGCAGTATACTGCTTAGCTTCTGTGGTGGTGCTCCTTCCTGCTTCTCTAAACCAGGAGGTGTGTACAGAGTTTGCCAGCATTGTTGTCGTCATTTTTAAGAGTCTGCTGTAGACCATACTTCACATCCCGATATACCGCCCCCACTGTTTATGGGCTTAATTTTAGACATGTAGCTTTCATTTTTATAGGTGCACTCGTGTCATGCTCTCAGGAAACCTATTACAGGCATAGTAGACATCAAGCAGGGCCGCAGATAAAACAAGCTCTAATTGTGTGATGTGATGAATAACTCTGTGAGCATTGTGAGCATCAGCACTCTCCATCCATACACACAGAGTTAAGCAGAAAGAAAAGATGGCCAGAGAGAGAAGACTGAGATAGAAGAAATTAAAGAAAATGGAGCACAGGTAGACAAAGATGGATGAAGGGAAAGAGACGAAATGGGTGACATGACAACTGGAGAGAGTGATGAAAGGAGAGAGAGACAGAGATGTGAGAGCATGGCGGCGAGGTTGACATGAATGAATTGAGAGAGGTAAGAAACGTCAGACTGAATGAAAAGAAGGAGAGCGAGAAAGGAGGGAGGGAAGCCTTGGAGAGGGAAGACTGACGTGAATGAATGAAAATTAAGGCAAGAAAAGGGAAGAATGGGGAGATGTGGCGAGAGAGAAAATTGGGTAAACGACGGGTGGAGCAGCAGGGGTGGAGAGAGAGAAAGTGACAGAAAGAGAACGACAGAGAGAGAGAGAGACACCATTGTCTGTGTACCAGACCTGTATGCCAGCTGCCTGTTTCCATGGTAACAGGCATTTAAAGCAACACTGATGCGTCAATGTGGAGAGAGTCGAGGGTCGATCATTACTGGAATACCCAACACACACATGCATGCACGCACATTCCTAAAACATGCACAGACACAGAGAAAATGTACACATATTCCTTATTATGGCCTTTTCTTTGTACACACATATTGGAGTATTTTGGTAATACAGGCCCAGAGTATTTGAAAAGAGGCACACACACTCCATTAGACAGAAATAGAAACACACACACATGCACAAACAGGCGTTCACGTGACGTGCGTGTCATTTTAATGGTTCCTGAGTTTGTGTGGGAGGCGGGTACCTTCAGAGCTGCTTTTTCTGCCTCAGTGTCTGAGGACATCTGCATCACAATGCTGCTGCTAACATTTCTCTGTGGACATGCTTACAGTGTGGTAATAACACACACACACACTCGGATCTCATGGAGTGTGCAAGTGCATGCCTCAAGCTGATCTGTAATGTCATGTCTCTATGTACACACACACCACAAGCATACAAGCAGAAACACACACGTATGAAACTGCATAATCCTGATATATTACAGGATATGAGCATTTTGGTCAGTTGTGTGTGAATTACAGTCGCATCTTAGCACCATTGACAGGGCTGCTCAGATTCTACGCTCTCCAAAGCTCTGACATTTTTATTGACTTTAAGTGGAAAGAAACTTTACAGTTCTAGCATCTCCAAGTGGTACTTCTGCTGATGCACTGTCGCAAAATAGCAGGATCGCTTCCCCTTTTCCTCAGTTTAGCAACTACCCACAGAGAAGTGATTGACACAGTGCAACATCATCAACACACACAAGATTGAAGAGAGAAAGAATAAACATGTTCACTGAAGAGGCAAAGTAATTTTATAATTACTTTAGATACTTTTTTATTTTTTAATGAAAGAAACCATTAGTTTCTGTAACCTAGTATTCTACCATTGTAAAGGACTCCATTTGTTGCAGATCATCTACATTCAGTTGCTTCAAGAAATAAATACCAAAATAAAGGTTTGAATTGCAGGATAGAGGTTTTACGCAAAATGCAAAATTTTAGTTATGTGGCCTTTTTGCGTTCTCCGTCAACAGGATTCTTTTTCTTTTGCTGTGCAGAATTTCTGCATTTACTTTAGTTGTTTTACACTCTGTCATTTCTACTACTACCGTAGCCAGTAATGACAACTGCAGAATTACACCTTTGCTGCGGATAGCTAGCACTGGACCTGGGCAAACAAACAGCACAGTTCTGATCCTGCTTTTGTTGCACAATGTTTGACACACTTCCTTTTGAGCCATAAATCGAAACAAAATAAAACTCTCCCAAACTGTCTGGGTAACTCTTGTTAGTAATCCAGCTAGTAAGTCCACTCTTTCAACAATCACCAGCTTCGATTTAGTCGAAATAAATCCTTAATTCACCAAGTTAAATGTAAAAAAACATGCAGTTATTCCCTACAGTCTCTCTCTGCTGTTGCTGGCAGCTGGCTGTTTACAGTTTGCTAGCTTCTCCCTCCACCACTAGGTGTCATGGTGTCTTTTAGCTCAGCTGCATGTTCCACCAGTAGAGACAGGAGACTGAGCTATGGTGGTGCGTGCTGTGCACTACGTACAATGAATTTAATAGAAAGACGAGTGCTTATATTTGGGACGGTATTGAAAAACATACCTTGGGAATTTCTTGGGTACACTGTTATATCATGATAGTGCCCCAGTGTACCTTTAGCACACTCACATCCGCCCCTCTGAGTCCTACAGTGATCATCTGTGTGGGGCTAGACTGACTATATAGACTCTATGATATATGAGGGTTGAGAACAATACAACACAGCCCACTGTAATACAACACAGAGCAGTATCAGGCTGTGCAGTGGAGTGGGTTCATTTGTTTTCTCTGGGTAAACTCACTCCGCAAGGTCAACAGAGAAACACAGTGGCATCATTTACGACACATGACAGTTAATATCCCGAGGACTGCTTTTCTGTCAAATGACCCAGAACAACTTTCTTGGATAAAAGGGCGTTGCCAATCGTGACAAACGCCATGGTTCATAGTAGAGCATCCAGATTATGAATGACACTGTGACCAAAATGCCCTTGAATAAGACACTGCCGTAGATGAGATCACAAAATGAAACTCTGAAGCTAAATGCATCAGGTGACTGCTTCATGTGACGTGTATTAAAGAGTGAACTTGCACAGTAATGATTCCACAAAGCCCCTGTAGTTGCTTTGTGTCCTGAGCATCTTTTGATTTTCGATGAAACCCTGTGGTTTCATGTCTTTGTGCTCTTGTGTTGGTCTCGTCCTTGTCCTTGTGGTTGCATAAAATGAGCTTTGGGCCAGATGGTGTCCTTCCTCACTGTTTCAACTTTATAGAGTTGTATTACCATAGAGTCACACTGCCACCATATGGGACAAGACCACGCATTCACAACACACGCACACGCTTTCTCTCTACACATCTGCTGTTGTCAAAGGATACCACCAGCATAGATCACACTTCAACAGATATCTAAACTTTAATGCTAAAAATTGTCTTTATCTGTGGCTGCCCTCTATGCAAACACATTCACACCCTTACTCGAGGTGTTTAGCAGAAAATGCCTTCAGTATTGTCTTAAAATGCTGGATTGGGTATCAGCGAGTTCGCTATGGTACCGCGAAATTTACTAATAAACTTCAGAGGTTGCAGATGTTTTATACAATATCAAAGTGCTAAGCGTACTATTTTAAGAATATCCACAAAACACTGCAGTGACTAGAAACTTAAATTTCCTGCACTTCATCAGTGCGTAGCTTTTTGAACAAACGCTCCAGTGATGAGTTTTTGTTGTAGTTAGGTGTTAGTAGGGCTGGGTATGGTCTGGGTTTTTTTCGAAACCGGTGCAAAACAATACTTTTAAAACAGTAACAGTGCCTACAGTACAGTAACAACTGTAACTTAACCGATACTTTTTTTTAGAAAAGCATAAAACAGTATTCATTTATATAAAAAGAACAGCTTTTTATCATTTATTTGAACTCGAAATTGAGCAAAATAGTAACTTTCAAACTACAAAAATTTACTCACCTAATAGAAAAACCTAACTTAAATACAATAACTAAACACTAATAGTAACATAGCTTAAAACAACAATTTCTTGTTGGAATATTAATAAATGAATAACCATCAATAATAATATCAATAACTCAAAGAGACTAAGCAGCCAGACATTTCTCCATTTTATGGTTAGCTGCAGCTTGTCACTACAATGAGAATAATGGATTCGATAGTTGCTGTTTCCATTTTTACACATTTTATTTGTCTTTGTGACACAGAATTGTGTTAGTAGTATCCAACAGTTCATTTTTTTCTGACGCACTTGCATTGGATTAGTACCTGGTATCAGCTGATACTCAAGTTCTTGTATTTGACTCGGTATTGGGAAGGAAAAAATTGTGTCAGAACACCTCTAACCCCTGCACACACACACACACACACACACACACACACACACACACACACACACACACACACACACACACACATATACCTGTGTGTGTCTTTGCCCATCTGTGCTGCACTCCCTGTAGTATCCCAAACCCAGTAACCCCTCAACATTATCATACCTGAATATTCATACGGCATAAACAGCAAAGCGCCTAAGTTTCTAATCTCTCAGGGAAAAAGAAATTAGGAAGTGGATATAAGGTCACTCCTGTTGCTCTGTACTTGGAGATATTGGAAAGAATATTGAGTGTGATATGTTTCCCATTTACATCTTTAAGCTGACATACACAGACAGCAACTAATAACAAGTGAGAGGGAAGTAGTCCCCGGCAGCACATGTTGCTGTTTGCAGACATAGAGCAGCTCATAGCGGTCTTTTCTTTACGCAGTGGACTTTCTAAGATTCAGTCTATCTTGCTTCCCCAGAGAAACTGTAAATTAAAACACATTAATAAATCAATCAAACTCCGCTTAACTTGAGTTTGCAGTTGCAAAATATTCAAGTCACTCGGTTCACCCTGTGTTTCATGCAAATTAACCAAAGAAAAAGTTTTTGAAAGGAAATACGATTGGATGAAAGATCTTTTGTTGAGGTCCCAAAACTCAATTAGCCCTGTGGGAACTACAAACACAGCATGCTAGCCATGTAATGTAAAGCTCAGCCGTTTCTCTCCCACGTTTTTCTCGCTCGTTCTCTGCCTTGTTTTAAGATAAAAGTACTTTTATTAGTTTTAGAGTGATAGGAAGAGGAAGGCTGTGCAGTCAGTCGACTCGTTTCAGCAGAGCTGTCTCACATGTGGAAAAAAGATACTTTATCTGTGCTGATAATTTACATAAGTTACAAGTTTCCTGTTTCTTTCTGAAGCATAGAACCTTAGAGAAGTTTTTGCTATCAGCTCACTGTCGTAGCAACAAAAAATAGTCAGGAAACATGATGAGCTTGAAATTGTGAGCTTTGATATGAATTTTTAAGATCTAAATTAGGTTACCTAAACATTTTCACGCTTCACTGTTACTTTCTCACATGGTCTTATGTGTCTGACTTTACTATCTTTATTCTTTGCACCTAGCAGGGGCTGTACCGAATATCATGTACTTTACATTCAAAGCTTTTGTTGCGTTTTTTACGAATTGAGATTCAAATGTCTGGTGTCATATTTTATAAAATCATCATGATAAAAACATTCAGTACAGTCCTAGCACTTTGCAGCTAGTAATACCTATATTTATTATATTTGTGTGCTGTCTTTCCTTCAATATACATGCCATTTCTTGAAATAAACTTTAGAGAAATAGTTCAACATCTGGGGAACTTTGCATTTTCACTTTATTGTTGGGAGTTAGACAAGAAGATTTATATGTCTCTCATATATCTGTCCGTTAATTATAAGGTTACGGCATCTGTGGGTTAGCTTAGCTTAGCACAAAGACATCAAAGCCGGGAAAACAGCTGACCCGGCTCAGTCCAAAGGTAATAAAATCCACCAACAAGCACCTCTCAAGCCAAACACATTCTGGCTATAGCCTTATATTGAACAGACAGATAAAAAAATGATATCTTTTCTCTCATCTAACTCTCCACAAGAAAGCGAATAAATGTATTTCCCAAAATGTTGAACTCCTGCTTTAAAGCTCCACTTTCTCAAGCTGTTATGGTGTGCTCTGCACTCTGCACTCTGCACAGACACCTTCAGCAGCCACACTTTCTCATATAATTCCCCCATACAGATTTCAGTCCAGAGAGCTGAACTTTTATGACCTGGTCACAAGCCTGCTGCAACTTTTATGAGATGACCTGCGAGCTGAGACTTGACCTACATTTTGAACCGCTATTTGCAGCAGCTGCTGGGTTCTTCAGGAAAGAATATATGAGGGCAGGAGAGGACAAAGGAGGAGGAAAATGAGAAAGGGAGAAACTAGAGGGAAGTAATGGCAAAGAAAAAGGAGAGGAAAACAGGATACGGCAAATAAGAGAGCTGAGAGGGGAAGACGAGACAGAAACGTTTACTCTGTTTGAGAGACTGTTAGCAGCATGAGACTGACCTTGGCTGCAAGACATTTAAACTGCTAAGCACACAAACACATGTACACACAAAAAAACGTACACACTCACACACAACAACACACAGGCATCACAGTCATTGCATTCTGGCATCTGTCTGTTCGACCTCCACGGGAATCAGCAGTCACAGATTATATATGAAACCGTGTGTGTGTGTGTGTGTGTGTGTGTGTGTGTGTGTGTCACAGGTGTAATTACAAGCAGATGTGCTCTCAGACTTCACAATTAAAACAAATAGGATTCTGCACTGCTTGACTGCTGCCAATCTCTTTCTCTGCCATTCCTCATGCCCTTCATTTCCTCCTTCAATCTTCACCCACATTTCTTTAATCCCACTCTCCTCACCCATCCACCTTCCTTTATCTCCATCCGCCCCCCGGCACTGTGTGCCCTAAAGAAAAAAAGACATGTGAAATAATCCCCTCTTTCTCCTCTCACAGTTTTTTTTAAAAAACTTTTTCTCCTCCCTGAAGTCCGTGAAGGGCAAAGACAAGCTGAACAGTACAAAATCTTGCAGAAGCAGTCAAAAGTCTGATCAGTACAGCTAGCATTTTGTATCGACAAAGATTTTCCGCCGTGAACTGCACAGAGTACAGAGGCTGTGCCATTAATTAATCATTCTTCACGATCTAAGTGCCACACAGCTTGTTTCTGTCTTAACTTGGAAGAAAAGAGGAAGAGCACTGCTTCAACATGTGCAGAAATCCTATAGGATTACTTTACTTTAAATCTTATGGGAATGCTTTAAAAGCAAAATGGCCACTTGTATATCAATGACTCATTTTGTGTTACCTTAAATTTTTGAAAAAAACTTTCTTTTGCTCGCATGCCCCCATAGTGAACGGAGAAGCCAAAAAAAGTTATTCTTGGGTCCAAATTTAAAAACAGCAAAACTTTATCAAAACATCAATTTATAAACTCACAAAACGCATGCAGAAAATTACTTTAAAACATCTGTAATTCTATTAAATGATTTAAAATACATAATTATGATAATAAGAAATATATTTTTTTATTTTTTTCTCAGCTTTTTTAAAATCTAAATCTACTAATTTCTTGCCAAGTTGATCATTGCCTTTTTTTCCCATGTTTCTTAAAATAAATCAAACCAATGTGCTCAGTCTTCAAAGGGGGAAACACTTGTTAAAGCGATCTGAATGCAGCACAGGAAAAGTGATGTTGATCCAGGTATCAAAAGGTGAAGAGAGCTCAGTATTCCTTTGCTGTTGAAGCGACTGAGGTTTTATTAGACCGATGTCGTACACAGCGACATGCAGTAACACTATTGAAGCCTTTTATCACCTCCGTTCCCTCCCTCCTTCATTTATTTCCCATTTCTCCTCAGGTGACATCTTGAAATATGGTGATTCAGTTTTCTCTCCCCTTCCCTCCTGTCCTTACTCTCTTTATTTCTGCTGTGACTCTCAAAACCAAAACATTCAGAGAAGCTTTAGTTTATCACTCCACTCCTTCCTCCCTGCCCTTTACAGTACCCCCTCTATCTCTACCCCATTCCTCCCTTCCTTCCTTGCCATCTTTCTCCCTCTTTCTATCTTTTCTTTCCTACACCCTTCTTTCTTCCAAGGTGATGTTACTATAAAGGCATGACAGCAGCTGAGTGCCATAAAGATTGTGAATATTGATGAATTCATTCTTCCTTGTATTTCCCCATCTACTCTCTCTGCCCTCTCCTCTCCCTCTCGTCTCTCTCTAGGTGATGCTGGCAGAGCGTAAAACGACAGAGGAGCTGTACGCCATAAAGATCCTGAAGAAGGACGTTGTGATCCAGGACGATGACGTGGAGTGCACCATGGTGGAGAAGAGAGTGTTAGCGTTGCCTGGAAAGCCTCCGTTCTTAACACAGCTGCACTCCACTTTCCAGAGCATGGTAGGTGACGGATATTCACCAAAGTTGTATGACATCGTATAAAATATTTTCATCTTAGCAGCCCCCTTTTTTATAATGCTGTCACTGCTTAATTGTCCTGACATCGCCTTTATTAAAGCAACTACAAGGAGCTTTAATTGTGTGTTGATATTTGCGGTCCTTGTGAACAAAAGCTGCATTGTTTCCATGGGCATCATCACATTGTGTTTTAAAGATTTTGATCTGGCTAACATTATGTCTAGGAAGCAAGTGAAATTAGGGCACAACCTATTTTGCAACTTTTTTTTTCAGATACAGCTGTTTGCAGTATCCAAACTGATGAGATAATGTTTTTGTGGCTATATAAAAGTAACAACTGTAATACTATGATGGTGAAACAAAGTGACTTCTGTTTTAGCCGCCAACACAAATTCATTTATTGCTTTAATGCAACATTTTGCAATGTTTCATAAATAATAGAAATGTTAGAAAGCAGTCTTAAAGGAAGACTACCCATTTTAGTTTTTTTTGTTACATTAGTTATATCCCTAAAATGTAATATCAGCAATGAAAAATCTAAAGAAAAAACTCCTTCTGCTACTGCCTAACATACTCACTGCAAAACTTTGCCCGAGAAGATTTAAGGCTCTTTTCCGTAATAGTTTTGCAATAGTTTGCTTATAAAGGTCAAAGATCCTGTTTCAAATTGAGACTGTTTCATAGCAAGTTAAATCCTCCTTATAGCTGCTTTAAAGCAATAGCTCAACATTTTGTTAAAAACCCTTAATAACTTTCTTGCAAAGAATAGGTTACTGTCATTATTGGTGCATTAAATATACAGCCTGGTTAGTTTAGTAATTACAAGGCTGGAAAAGGTAAAAAAAACAGCTACCTGGCACAAACACAATGTGACAAAATTCACCTACCAGCATCTCTAATGCTTGCTGTTGACACATAATATCCTGTTTGTGTAATCCATACAAAAACAGAAGTGTAAAAACATGTGATTCTGTTTTCATTTGCTGCTGGTTCAGGCTCTATAGACTCTATGAACTTCTGTTTAATGGGACAATGTTTTGCTCTCACAAACACAGAAACCGAAACAGTTATTCATTTTAGATATTTTGCAAACTGAAGTGACGCCCTTTGTAGGCTCCTACACCTCCATATTATATTGGATCTGAAGGGAGCCACAGCGCAGTGCCCTGCTGAAGGGCACCGGCGCACTGCTGGTGAGCGCTGTGGTCTTAACAGCAGCCACCCTGCCTGCTGTCACCAGCTCACAGCTGGAATACACAGGCTGGATTCATATTTGATTCATGCTCATCTTCTGACGTATAATCCATATTACACTGAAGATGAGTCAACGGAGGAGTAAATATAGCTCTCATACTCAGCACCGAGTACAAGTCATATAAACACACCGGTTTGAATATGTTTCTATTGATCAATGAGCATTAAACATGGTGTGAATTCATTTTAGGTAAAGTGGACAAGAGTTGACCCGCCATACACACACACACACACACACACACACACACACACACACACACACACAAAAAAAAAACAGAAGTGAGTGTGTTAATCCTCCTCAGCAGTAATTCTCTGACCAGAGGAGGGCTTTCGTACATATGGGACTTAGCAGGCAATTATAACACACATACACACGTAAAGGCAATTATAAAATGCATGCATGCACACATGCATACTGCATACTGTGTAATGCGCACACATAAAACATTTTAATCACACATACACTGTAGACACACACTTAAAGACTTATCAGGCACTGCAAACACACGCACATACACACGTTAAAGGAGCTGTGTGTAGGATTTAGTGGCCTCTAACAGTGATGACTGCAGATTTCAACCTGCTGAAACTTCTCCCTTGTGTCAAGCACAAACTCCCAGTTAGGGTTCCCTCAGTGTTCATTGTGAAAGAGGATTTTACCGGGAGCTGAATTATCCACAGAGGTCTCTTCATCTTTAAACCAGTAAAATGACGAAATAAAGCGTTTTGATGCGACAAATCAGTGTTTCTCTGACGCTGTTTGCTAGCCCAGCAGCTTCTAATGTGTGCTCATATTTTCTCGAATCCAGCTGGTCAGGAGGTTTTAACCAAGAGCAAAATTATTCGCAGAGGTCTCCTCCTCTACAAAACAAGCAGACCAGCTGATTAAAACTGGTAAAAACAAAATACTGAATAAAGCAGTTTCACATTAAAAATTCGTATTTTTCCAGTGCTGTTGGGCTCATCACAGAGGGGCTGCTAACTGCAGTGGCTAAAGTGAAAACGCAAATGTTCCTATCTCGAACCAGTGTTTGGTTTATGCAATCTGGGTGACTGTAAAAACGTGGTGGTGCAGCACGGTGATCTCTGCTGACGAGGACCCGCTCCTTATGTAGATATAAACGACTCATTCTGAGGAAACTGTGAAAACTCAACAGTGCTTATTTTCAGGTGTTTATACACTAAAGAAAACCAATATATTCCCTGAAATCCTACACACTGGTCCCTGAAAGGCTCCATATTTTCCAGCACACACATGGCCACACACCAAATCCCTCCACTCTGCCTCACGTACTGTACCTTATTGGCAATTTCTTTAGATAACAGAGGACAATAAGCTCTTAAATTGATGTTGCTGTGTTCCTTCAGTTGAAGACTGACTGGATGACAACCTGATCACCTCTTTCTCACTGTCTTCTTCCTCTTTGTCCATCTTTTGCCACTCCATTTTCACTGCCTGTGTAATTTTTTTTTCGCTATATCTCTCCCTTAATCTTCTCTCATCTGACCCATCTCTCTCTGAGCAACCCCTTTCTCTCTACAATATTGTACTTTTTTTCCTCACTGTCATCCCATTTCTCTGTGACCTCTCACCTGCTTTTGTGCACATACACTTTCTGACCTCTCTCTCCATCTGCCCCTCTATCTCTCCACAGGACCGTTTGTATTTTGT